>NC_053028.1:266891450-267110215 GCF_003073215.2 Triticum urartu
CCTTATGAACAAGAGTATACTGATTGTTTCTACCATGGTGAATAGAATTTTTATCAAATTGCCATGGTCTACCAAGTAATAAGGAACATGCTTGCATCGGTACCACATCACAATCAACATAATCAGCATATGTAGAGATACTAAAATGCACACGAACAGTACGTGTTACCTTAACCTTGCCGCTGTTGTTGAACCATTGGATGTAGTAAGGATGTGGATGTGGTCTGGTGGTGAGAGATAGCTTCTCCACCATCTCGATGCTAGCCAAGTTGTTGCAACTCCCTCCATCTATGATCACGCGAACAGAACGTTCCTTCACAACTCCCTTTGTATGGAACAAATTATGCCTCTGATTTTGCTCAGCTTGTGTAACCTGCACACTCAAAACACGTTGAGCAACTAAACATTCATACCTGTCATCATCTTCAGGAGCCATGTATTGCGTCTCATGATCAGAATCGTCTCCACCGTGTTCGTCACGTGTAATAAGAGCCAAAGTCTCCTCATCATAGTCACTAGCGGACTCATACCCACCATCCTCAGTAACAATCATCACACGCTTAGATGGGCATTCTCTCGCATAATGACCTCCACCCTTGAAACGTCGGCAAATAATATCATGTGTTTGCCCTGTTGATGCCATGGATGAAGAAGAGCTCTTTGCAGGCCCAGAAGGTGTGCTCTTGGCAGATAGTGGTGATTGTGCCTGCTTTATTGTATCACGGTTGGAGGTGGCAGCCGACGGAGGCGCCGGTGTAGCAGAACGTGTGGAAGTAGATGATGCACGTGGTGTCCATGAAGAAGGTCGACCTGCAGAAAAGTTAGTCCGCGCCAATGCCTGTCGATCCTGCACTTCACGTTCAGCTTTACAAGCAAGATGGAATAAACAAGTGATATTAGTATACTCCTTATACTCTAGAATCGTCTGAATCTCTCTATTTAATCCACCCATAAAACGTGCAAGCATAGCTTCATTCTCCTCAACAACACCACATCTAATCATGCCAGTTTGTAATTCCTGATAATATTCTTCTACAGAATTTTTTCCCTGTCTTAAGCGCTGCAATTTTTGAAGTAATTCACGTTGATAATATGGTGGAACCCAACGAGTACGCATAGCAGTTTTCAAAGCAGCCCAAGTAGCAGGAATGGGATATAATCTACAATGCTCAGACCACCAAACACATGCAAAACTAGTGAATGCACAAACAGCAGCAGGTACACGTCTCTCCTCGGGATATAGTAAACATGTAAATCGTTGTTCAGTTTCTAACTCCCAAGTAAGATATATATCAGGAACATATCTACCCTCAAATGGTGGAATATTCAATTTTAGTTTAGGGAGATGGTCATGATCTCGTACCTGAGGGTGAGCCCTACCATTGCCATTATTTGCATGTGGACGACCTGATGGTTGCGGTGCTGGTGGTGGCACGTAGTTCTGAGTTTGATCAACCTCATCCTCATAATCTCCCACATAATCATCCTCCTCCACATCAGCAGCAGGAGCCACAGAAGTAGCAACAGCAGCACCAACAGTTTGGCCAGGTGCAAGAGGGAGACGGCTCGCTCGGCGGAGGGCTGTTTCACGATGTGTAGGTAGTCGTCGTTGTTGCTGTTGTTGTAGAGGTGCGTTAGGTGCAGCCGGTGGTGGTGGTGGAAGACGCGCGAGCAATTCATTAAACCTGTTATCGAGCTTTGTTTCGAACGTCTTCTCCATGTCATCTATCTTCTCCATGGCCTCTTCAAATCTGTTTAGCACATCCTGCACATGTCCATTCATCATTTGCTGAAATTTATCATGCAACTCCTGATTCGTCATGTTCTCCCAGTCAGTCTCGTCGGCTTGTGATCCTGCCATGGTTAGCAACAATAGAAAACACACAAGAATATGATCCTACAGAATACTAACAAGAGGTGGTGGTGGCGGGTGTCACAAATCCGTCAAGCAAATCTCAAATTCTTACCAGTTCTTACCCAGCAGCAGGCGGTGATCGGCAACCGTTGTAGTCAAAACTCTCAAAAGCTTGGATAGAGCGATTGCCAGGGAGAGTCAAACGCACGACGTAGAGGTATGTGGAGCTGGGAAGGCTTATAGTATGGTAGCAAAAAGGGTCAGCAATAATCAATTCAGAGATGCAAAGTTGAATAAACGCTCAACGACGGTACTGTGCTGGTCCTAGGCTAGACCGTGCTAGAGACGCGAGCCTAGAACACTAACAAAATCACGGCGCTGCACGTAAATAAGGGAAAAGCACACTCTGGAACTTTTTTTTTTCGCTTTTTTTGCGCTCCTCTTTTTTTTTGCGCTCTTTTTTTTGCGAAAAATTACTATAATGGCGAGTGTCTCAAAACTCTTCCCTCGTCAAACTGATAGGATGGGCACGAAATTTTTTTTTTCACTTTTTTTTTCGGAAATCAGGGCAGCGACGACGAAAAAGTGCGACAAAAAATCACTATGATGGCACGTGGCTCAAAAGACTCAGAAAAGCCTAAAAATAGGATAGGGAAAAAAATATTTTTGCCCGTGAAAATTTTGGCCTAAAAACTGCCCGGGGGTCTCCAGACTCTCTTTTTTTTTCCGAGACCTACGCAGGCAAGGAAACACGAATCGGAATTGAGATTGATCTCAAGAACAAACCTAATATGAGAAGAACTCGGATTGGTGGTGGATATATGGTGGTGGTATATGGCAGTGGTGGTGGTATATGGATAGAGATTGATGGTGGTATATGGATACGGATTGGTGGTGGTATATGGATATGGATTCAGAGCGGTGGCGGATAAGCAAAAGTGGTAGATGGGCGATGATGATGGTGCGGCGGCGGCGTGACAACTTGTGACCAGAACTCGAAACTCTAAAAGACTAGACTCTAAGACCAGCAACTTGACACGACGATGCAACCGCAAATTCAACAAAGCAAAAACCCTAAAAAGATTATGCAAAGGCTCAGATTGGTTCGGATATGATGAACTAACCCTAATTTTTTTTGTGTGGCTTTTTCGTGGACTGTAGGTATGAAGAACAGACTCGATCTAATCTACGAAAAACTGTAAAATCTCACCGAGCAACCTGGAAATCTGATACCACTTGATAGAGGCCAAAGGTTAGTGTCCCGATGTTTCGATGAGATGGTGGCTATCGTTTTCTGTGGGAGTCGACCTTGACGATCCGACTACGAACGTGCGAGACGTCGCGCCTTAGCAATCGCTAAACCAACTTCCGAGGGGTTATTGACCACACCGGAGCACGATCAACCTGACCACGAGGGCCTGTTTCCTGCGAGCAAACGAAGAACAAGCAAGAAACTGAGATTGCAATCTGGATATTGCGAATATAAGATGAAAGCTTTATTGATCAAGGTGGGGTTCTGTGACGTCTTGGTCTGGTCGTTGGACACAAACGAAGTACGAGAAGTTGCAGCTATGGCGAACTTTTAATCTAAACAAAACCCAAAGTCTAAACGACGCCCTAAGGGTTGTATATATGGAGGAAGAGAGGGGAATTTCGTGGCCCTTGAGGGTGGGGTCCGAAACCAACCCTAACTCTTGTTTCCCCACACATACGGACTCTAAAAATAGCCTATACTTAAGTATTTCGAAATTACATGGGCCTGGCCCATTAATAAGGTGACGCAGCACCTAGAATAGCCTATGGACGAATATTATGAAGTGGCATCTTGTATATTTCGTCCAAGGCTTCATGCACTCCTTATGGCGGCTTCAAAGTCCTGAAATCATCACTTGTAACTCCGTTCTTGATCCCCTTGCGCATGCCATCAACTCCATTCGTGTTCTTGCTCCAATGTTCATCCTTCTCCAAGCTAGGCCCTTCATTTGTAAGCAAAACAAATGTATCCAATTTAGGCAGCATCATAATCTCATGAACATTAGAATCATTACCAAGAAACGAAAGTACCTGGTAATTTAATTGGCGTGCGCGAGCTCTAGTAATTGGTCCAGTATATGTAACAGTAGGGGCTGTGGGTGTAACAATGGTATTGATGTCCTCATCATAATGATATTCCTGCAAGAGTTCTTTTTGACACTGGTGCATCGCTTTCTTTTATTTCAACTCCATTTGTGGCCAAGCATGATTTTGTGACCGAAAGGATTCCTGTTCCGTTGAAGATTGTGTCTCCGGGCAAGCAAATGACTTCTAACAATTGCATCCCGGATGTCTCTATCACGTTGGGCGATTACAAGTTTCTCTCTTCTCCGGTGGTTCTTGGCAACTCGATATTGATCTTATTCTCGGAATGGATTGGCTTTCTAAGCACAAGGCTCAGCTTGATTGTGCAGCCAGGCAGATTCAATTGACTCATTCGTCTGAGGATGTAATTATTTTTGCCGCTCGGGATAATACCATCCGTCTGTTTTCTCTCAATGAGAAGGGTGAACTGGATGCCATCTCGCAAATTCCAGTCGTTTGCGAATATCAAGGCGTCTTTCTAGAAGAGCTTCCAGGAATGCCTCCGCACCGGCCAGTTGAATTCGTTATTGATCTTGAGCCTGGCACGAAACATTGTGTGCAGCGTCCTTACAAGCACAGACCTGAAGAGTTGAAGGAGCTGAAGAAGCAACTCGATATTCAAGAGAAAATGGGTCTCATCCGGCCTAGTTCTTCTCCGTGGGGTTGTGGTGTTCTTTTTGTGAAGAAGAAGGATGGAACGGACCGACTTTGTGTTGATTACCGTCCATTGAACAAGAAGACCATCAAGAACAAATACCCACTTCCCAACATCAATGAGCTGTTCGAACAACTCAAAGGTGCCCAAGTATTCTCCAAGCTTGATCTCCGTATGGGTTATCATCAGATTCGAATCCGTGAGCAAGATATTCCCAAGACGGCTTTCAGGACAAGCTATGGTTCATATGAATACACTGTCATGTCTTTTGGCCTCGTCAACGCTCCTCCGACGTTCTCTCGCATGATGAACTTCATCTTCAACGCCTACACCAATGACTTCGTTTTGGTCTATCTCGACGACATTCTGGTTTTCTCGAAGAACAAGGAAGATCATGCCAAGCACTTGCGTTTGGTTCTCGATAAGCTCAGAGAACATCAGTTCTACGCCAAGTTCTCCAAGTGTGAATTTTGGCTCGATGAGGTTCTTTATCTTGGTCATATCATCTCTGCCAAGGGCATTGCCGTGAATCCTGAGAAGGTGTCTGCAATTGTGAATTGGGAACCTCCTCAGAACGTGAAGCAACTCCGTAGCTTCCTCGGTCTCGCAAGCTATTGCCGAAGATTCGTTGAAAACTTTTCTAAGATCGCGAAGCCTCTCTCTAATCTTCTCCAGAAGCACGTCAAGTACGTTTGGTCTCCGGAGTGTGACATTGCTTTCAACACTTTGAAAGAGAAATTGATCACTGCTCCAGTTCTGACTCCGCCTGATGAATCCAAACCATACGAGGTCTTTTGTGATGCCTCTCTCCAAGGTCTTGGCGCAGTGTTGATGCAAGAGAAGAAAGTTGTTGCTTATACATCTCGCCAGTTGAAGCCTAATGAGAAGAACTACCCCACTCATGATCTCGAGTTGGCGGCAGTTGTGCATGCTCTTTTGACTTGGAGACATCTTCTATTGGGAAGAAAAGTGGACATTTTCACTGATCACAAGAGTCTCAAGTACATCTTCACTCAGCCTAATCTCAACCTCAGGCAAACTCGATGGGTCGAAATGATTCAAGAGTATAATTCGAGTATTGAGTATACTCCAGGCAAGGCCAATGTGATTGCTGACGCTTTGAGCAGGAAGGCTTATTGCAACAGTCTGATTCTCAAGCCTTATCAACCGAGCTTTGTGAAGCTTTCCGCAAACTTAATCTGCAAGTTGTTCCTCAAGGTTTCCTCGCCAACCTTCAAGTCTCTCCTACCTTGGAAGACCAGATTCGCCAAGCCCAGCTTCTTGATGCTATGGTGAAAAAGGTGAAGATTGGGATTGCCAAGAGTCAACCCAAGTACAAGTGCTACCGCCTTGATGACAAGGACACTCTCTTCTTCGAGGATCGTATTGTTGTGCCCAAAGGTGACCTTCGTAAAGTGATCATGAACGAGGCTCACAATTCTCTCCTCTCCATCCACCCTGGGAGCACGAAGATGTATCAGGACCTTAAGCAGGCTTATTGGTGGACTTGAATGCTGCGAGAGATTGCTCAATTCGTGAATGAATGTGATGTCTGCAGAAGAGTGAAGGCAGAACACCAAAGACCAGCTGGTCTCCTCCAACCTCTTGCCATTCCAGAATGGAAGTTTGACCACATTGAAATGGACTTCGTGACTGGGTTTCCAAAGTCCAAGCGTGGCAATGATGCTATATTCGTTGTCATCGACAAACTCACCAAAGTGGCTCATTTTCTGCCTATCAAAGAGTCGATCACTGCAGCTCAATTGGCGGAACTCTATACCTCTCGAATTGTCTCTCTGCATAGGTATTCCACTAGTGATCTCTTCAGACCGTGGCAGCATCTTTACCTCCAAGTTTTGGGATTCTTTTCAGAAGGCCATGGGCACCAACATCCGCTTCAGCACAGCTTTCCATCCTCAAACTAGCGGTCAAGTCGAGCGTGTCAACCAGATTCTTGAAGATATGCTCAGGCTTGTGTGATCTCCTTCGGCATGAAGTGGGAGGATTGTCTTCCTTATGCTGAATTCTCCTACAACAACAGTTTTCAAGCAAGTTCGGGCAAGGCCCCATTTGAAATTCTGTATGGCAGGAAGTGCCGTACCCCTCTCAACTGGTCTGAAACCGGTGAACGTCAGCTTTTGGGTAATGACTTAATCACAGAGGCAGAAGAAATGTGCAAAGTCATTCGTATAACCTCAAAGCAGCCCAATCCCGCCAGAAGAGCTACTATGATAGTAAGCACCGTGATTTGGCTTTCGAGATCGGAGATCATGTTTACCTCCGCGTCTCTCCTATGAAAGGTACTCGTCGCTTCGGTATCAAAGGGAAGCTTGCCCCCAGATACGTGGGACCTTTCAAGATTGTCAGCAAGAGAGGCGACCTCGCCTATCAACTCGAGCTTCCTTCAAACTTTGCAAATGTTCATGACGTGTTCCATGTCTCTCAGCTTCGAAAGTGCTTCAAGACTCCTGACCGCACCGTCAACTTCGAGGACATTGAGCTCCAAGAAGATCTCTCTTATCGTGAGCACCCAGTTGCTATTCTTGAAGAGACTGAACGCAAGACTCGCAACAAGTCAATCAAATTCCTCAAAGTCAAGTGGTCACACCATTCCGACCGTGAAGCTACCTGGGAACGCGAGGATCACCTCCGTTCTGAGTACCCGGCGTTCTTTCAGTCCTAGATCTCGGGACGAGATCCTTTCGTAGTGGTGGAGTGTTGTAACACCCCGGATAGGACTTTCCCTAATATGTATTCCAACTCTTGCCGTTTCCGGCGTTAAGTTATTTTATTTTCTCGGGTTCGGGTCTTTGTCTCCGTGTGTTGTTATCGTTGTCATGCATCTCATATCATGTCATCATGTGCATTGCATTTTGCATACGTGTTCATCTCATGCATTCGAGCATTTTCCCCGTTGTCCGTTTTGCATTGGCGCTTCGTTCTCCTCCGGTGGTCATTTCTACCTTTCTTTCGTGTGTGGGGATTAAACATTTCCGGATTGGACCGAGACTTGCCAAGCGGCCTTGGTTTACTACCGGTAGACCGCCTGTCAAGTTTCGTACATTTGGACTTCGTTTGATGACTTCCAACGGTTAACCGAGGGACCGAAAAGGCCTCGTGTGTGTTGCAGCCCAACACCCTCCAATTTGGGCCCAAAACCCACCAAACCTCTCCATCATCTAGAGCGTTCGATCACGATCGCGTGGCCGAAAACCGCACCTCATTTGGACTCTCCTAGCTCCCTCTATGCCTATAAATAGGTCCTCTCCCCGAAAAATCCCGGGTCTCCCCTTCCCCTAACCCTAGATCTCGCCCTCGCGCGCGCCGGACAATATTCGCCACCGACGGACATGTCCGGAGGTCTCCCGTCGCAGCCACGTGGCACTGCCTGAGTGGCTGCCGACTTCCACCGCCGCCGGAGCCCGCCACGGCCCGTGGCCGGCCCGCCCGCGCCCGCGCACGGGCCAGAGGAGCTCTCCCGCGCCGCCTTCGTCTCCTTGCTCGCGCGCCGCCCAGGACGCCTACGCTCGCTTGCGCCGCCGCCTGCCTCCCTCGTCGGCGGGCGTAGCCACATCGACCGCCGCGGGACGCCGACCGACCACCGCCGACGCTGCAGGACGCCGCCAAGTCCACCCCGTCGCCGCCCCGTTCCTCCTCCGCCCGGATCCGGTGATTGTGCCTTCCTCCGGTGAGATCCCGCCAAGTCCGACCACCACGACGCCATCGCCGGCGACCTCGACTCCGTCGTGAACAGTGCCTCGCTACAGTGTTCCGGCGATCCAGATCCGAGCTAACCCTAGGGTTGACCTCGATTTTTTCCTAAGTCCTAAGATTTCAGATCCATGTGCTCATGTTCATAGCATCATATCTCCTCATCCGTAGCTCCGATTCATGCATATAGCATATCAAAATGTTCTTCTCAGAGAGTACATCATTTCATTCCATTGCATCATTTTCATTTGAGTTCATCTTGATGCCTGAAATGCTGTTAGAAGAGGGCTACTTGAGATAATTGTCAAATCTCTACTGCTCCATTTAGACATTTGTCATTTTTGCCTGATTATTTGTTCGTGATGAGGACATCAATACCATTGTTACACCCCAGCCCCTACTGTTACATATACTGGACCAATTACTAGAGCTCGCGCACGCCAATTAAATTACCAGGTACTTTCGTTTCTTGGTAATGATTCTAATGTTCATGAGATTATGATGCTGCCTAAATTGGATACATTTGTTTTGCTTTCAAATGAAGGGCTTAGCTTGGAGAAGGATGAACATTGGAGCAAGAACACGCATGGAGTTGATGGCATGCGCAAGGGGATCAAGAACGGAGTTACAAGTGATGATTTCAGGACTTTGAAGCCACCATAAGGAGTGCATGAAGCCTTGGACGAAATATACAAGATGCCACTTCATAATATTCGTCCATAGGCTATTCTAGGTGCTGCGTCACCTTATTAATGGGCCAGGCCCATGTAATTTCGAAATACTTAAGTATAGGCTATTTTTAGAGTCCGTATGTGTGGGGAAACAAGAGTTAGGGTTGGTTTCGGACCCCACCCTCAAGGGCCACGAAATTCCCCCTCTTCCTCCATATATACAGCCCTTAGGGCGTCGTTTAGACTTTGGGTTTTGTTTAGATTAAAAGTTCGCCATAGCTGCAACTTCGCGTACTTCGTTTGTGTCCAACGACCAGACCAAGACGTCACAGAACCCCACCTTGATCAATAAAGCTTTCATCTTATATTCGCAATATCCAGATTGCAATCTCAGTTTCTTGCTTGTTCTTCGTTTGCTCGCAGGAAACAGGCCCTCGTGGTCAGGTTGATCGTGCTCCGGCGTGGTCAATAACCCCTCGGAAGTTGGTTTAGCGATTGCTAAGGCGCGACGTCTCGCACGTTCGTAGTCGGATCGTCAAGGTCGACTCCCACAGAAAACGATAGCCACCATCTCATCGAAACATCGGGACACCTTTGCCTCTATCAAGTGGTATCAGATTTCCAGGTTGCTCGGTGAGATTTTACAGTTTTTCGTAGATTAGATCGAGTCTGTTCTTCATACCTACAGTCCACGAAAAAGCCACAAAAAAAAATTAGGGTTAGTTCATCATATCCGAACCAATCTGAGCCTTTGCATAATCTTTTTAGGGTTTTTGCTTTGTTGAATTTGCGGTTGCATCGTCGTGTCAAGTTGCTGGTCTTAGAGTCTAGTCTTTTAGAGTTTCGAGTTCTGGTCATAAGTTGTCACGCCGCCGCCGACACCATCATCATCGCCCATCTACCACTTTTGCTTATCCGCCACCGCTCTGAATCCATATCCATATACCACCACCAATCCGTATCCATATACCACCATCAATCTCTATCCATATACCACCACCGCTACCATATACCACAACCATATATCCACCACCAATCCGAGTTCTTCTCATATTAGGTTTGTTCTTGAGATCAATCTCAATCCGATTCGTGTTTCCTTGCCTGCGTAGGTCTCGGAAAAAAAAAAGAGTCTGGAGACCCCCGGGCAGTTTTTAGGCCAAAATTTTCACGGGCAAAAATATTTTTTCCCTATCCTATTTTTAGGCTTTTCTGAGTCTTTTGAGCCACGTGCCATCATAGTGATTTTTTGTCGCACTTTTTCGTCGTCGCTGCCCTGATTTCCGAAAAAAAAAAGTGAAAAAAAAAATTTCGTGCCCATCCTATCAGTTTGACGAGGGAAGAGTTTTGAGACACTCGCCATTATAGTAATTTTTCGCAAAAAAAAAAGAGGAGCGCAAAAAAAAAAGAGGAGCGCAAAAAAAAGCGAAAAAAAAAGTTCCAGAGTGTGCTTTTCCCTTATTTACGTGCAGCGCCGTGATTTTGTTAGTGTTCTAGGCTCGCGTCTCTAGCACGGTCTAGCCTAGGACCAGCACAGTACCGTCGTTGAGCGTTTATTCAACTTTGCATCTCTGAATTGATTATTGCTGACCCTTTTTGCTACCATACTATAAGCCTTCCCAGCTCCACATACCTCTACGTCGTGCGTTTGACTCTCCCTGGCAATCGCTCTATCCAAGCTTTTGAGAGTTTTGACTACAACGGTTGCCGATCACCGCCTGCTGCTGGGTAAGAACTGGTAAGAATTTGAGATTTGCTTGACGGATTTGTGACACCACCACCACCTCTTGTTAGTATTCTGTAGGATCATATTCTTGTGTGTTTCTATTGTTGCTAACCATGGCAGGATCACAAGCCGACGAGACTGACTGGGAGAACATGACGAACAAGGAGCTTCATGATACGTTTCAGCAAATGATGAATGGACAGGTGCAAGATGTGATAAACAGATTTGAAGAGGCCATGGAGAAGATAGATGACATGGAGAAGACGTTCGAAACAAAGCTCGATAACAGGTTTAATGAATTGCTCGCGCGTCTTCCACCACCACCACCGGCTGCACCTAACGCACCTCTACAACAACAACAACGACGACTACCTACACATCGTGAAACAGCCCTCCGCCGAGCGAGCCGTCTCCCTCTTGCACCTGGCCAAACTGTTGGTGCTGCTGTTGCTACTTCTGTGGCTCCTGCTGCTGATGCGGAGGAGGATGATTTTGCTGGCGATTGAGGATGAGGTTGATCAAAATCAGAACTACGTGCCACCACCAGCACAGCAACCATCAGGTCGTCCACATGCAAATAATGGCAATGGTAGGGCTCACCCTCAGGTACGAGATCATGACCATCTCCCTAAACTAAAATTGAATATTCCACCATTTGAGGGTAGATATGTTCCTGATATATATCTTACTTGGGAGTTAGAAACTGAACAACGATTTACATGTTTACAATATCCCGAGGAGAGACGTGTTCCTGCTGCTGTTTGTGCATTCACTAGTTTTGCATGTGTTTGGTGGTCTGAGCATTGTAGATTATATCCCATTCCTGCTACTTGGGCTGCTTTGAAAACTGCTATGCGTACTCGTTGGGTTCCACCATATTATCAACGTGAATTACTTCAAAAATTGCAGCGCTTAAGACAGGGAAAAAATTCTGTAGAAGAATATTATCAGGAATTACAAACTGGCATGATTAGATGTGGTATTGTTGAGGAGAATGAAGCTATGCTTGCACGTTTTATGGGTGGATTAAATAGAGAGATTCAGACGATTCTAGAGTATAAGGAGTATACTAATATCACTCGTTTATTCCATCTTGCTTGTAAAGCTGAACGTGAAGTGCAGGATCGACAGGCATTGGCGCGGACTAACTTTTCTGCAGGTCGACCTTCTTCATGGACACCACGTGCATCATCTACTTCCACACGTTCTGCTTCACCGGCGCCTCCGTCGGCTGCCACCTCCAACCGTGATACAATAAAGCAGGCACAATCACCACTATCTGCCAAGAGCACACCTTCTGGGCCTGCAAAGAGCTCTTCTTCATCCATGGCATCAACAGGGCAAACACATGATATTATTTGTCGACGTTGCAAGGGTGGAGGTCATTATGCGAGAGAATGCCCATCTAAGCGTGTGATGATTGTTACTGAGGATGGTGGGTATGAGTCCGCTAGTGACTATGATGAGGAGACTTTGGCTCTTATTACACGTGACACACGGAAGTTGATCCGACGAACAGGTGGAGACGATTCTGATCATGAGACGCAATACATGGCTCCTGAAGATGCTGACAGGTATGAATGTTTAGTTGCTCAACGTGTTTTGAGTGTGCAGGTTACACAAGCTGAGCAAAATCAGAGGCATAATTTGTTCCATACAAAGGGAGTTGTGAAGGAACGTTCTGTTCGCGTGATCATAGATGGAGGGAGTTGCAACAACTTGGCTAGCATCGAGATGGTGGAGAAGCTATCTCTCACCACAAGACCACATCCACATCCTTACTACATCCAATGGTTCAACAACAGCGGCAAGGTTAAGGTAACACGTACTGTTCGTGTGCATTTTAGTATCTCTACATATGCTGATTATGTTGATTGTGATGTGGTACCTACTGAGCTGACAAGCATGTTCCTTATACTTGGTAGACCATGGCAATTTTGATAAAAATTCTTA
Source organism: Triticum urartu (assembly GCF_003073215.2). Taxonomy (NCBI): domain Eukaryota; kingdom Viridiplantae; phylum Streptophyta; class Magnoliopsida; order Poales; family Poaceae; genus Triticum; species Triticum urartu. The sequence goes on from NC_053028.1 coordinate 266,904,137, forward strand.
TATCACCATGGTAGAAACAAATCAGTATACTCTTGTTCATAAGATAAAAAAAATATTACTTTGCTTCCTATTGACTCCTGATTTTCCAATTGAAAGATGATATTTAATAGAGCTAATAAAGCAAAACAGGAGAAAAACTAAAGTGAAAATCAGATTGTGGCAAAAGAATTTGGAGCAACAAAATGCAGGCCTAATAATAATAAACAATCTAGTGTTGCTTCTGAAATTAAATTGAAAAGTGCATGTTTACTTGCCACCAAATCTGATATTGATGATCTAGATTTTAGCAAATCTGTTTGCTATGCTTTTGTGTGCAAAGAGGCATTATTTTCATTCGAGGACGTGCCTTCCTCTTTGCCTCCTGCTGTCACTAACATTTTGCAGGAGTTCGCCGACGTCTTTCCACAAGACGTGCCACCGGGATTACCACCTATTCGCGGGATTGAGCATCAAATTGACTTAATTCCCGGTGCATCATTACCCAACCGTGCACCATACCGTACCAATCCAGAGGAGACGAAGGAGATTATGCGTCAAGTACAAGAACTGCTCGACAAAGGTTATATACGCGAATCCCTTAGTCCTTGTGCTGTTCCTATCATTTTAGTGCCGAAAAAGGATGGTACGTCGCGTATGTGCGTTGATTGTAGAGGCATTAATAATATTACTATTCGTTATCGTCATCCTATTCCTAGGCTAGATGATATGCTTGATGAATTGAGTGGCTCTACAATATTCTCCAAAGTTGATTTGCGTAGTGGATACCATCAAATTCGTATGAAATTGGGAGATGAATGGAAAACAGCATTTAAACTAAGTTTGGATTATATGAGTGGTTAGTCATGCCTTTTGGTTAACTAATGCACCTAGTACTTTCATGAGATTAATGAACGAAGTTTTACGTGCTTTCATTGGACGATTTGTGGTAGTTTACTTTGATGACATATTGATTTATAGCAAATCTTTGGAGGAACATTTGGAACATTTACGTGCTGTTTTTATTGCTCTACGTGATGCACGTTTGTTTGGTAACCTTGGAAAGTGCACCTTTTGCACCGACCGAGTATCTTTTCTTGGCTATGTTGTTACTCCACAGGGAATTGAAGTTGATAAAGCCAAGATTGAAGCTATTGAGAGTTGGCCGCAGCCCAAAACGGTCACACAAGTGAGGAGTTTCCTTGGCCTCGCTGGTTTCTATAGGCGTTTTGTGAGAGATTTCAGCACCATTGCTGCACCTCTCAACGAGCTTACAAAGAAGGATGTGCCTTTTGTTTGGGGTACCGCACAGGAAGAAGCCTTCACGGTATTGAAAGATAAGTTGACACATGCTCCTTACTCCAACTTCCTAATTTCAATAAGACTTTTGAGCTTGAATGTGATGCTAGTGGAATTGGATTAGGAGGTGTGTTATTACAAGATGGAAAACCTGTTGCATACTTTTCTGAAAAATTGAGTGGGCCTAGTCTGAACTATTCTACTTATGATAAAGAATTATATGCTCTTGTTCGGACCTTAGAAACATGGCAACATTATTTATGGCCCAAGGAATTTGTTATACATTCTGATCATGAATCTTTGAAACACATTAAAAGTCAAGCAAAACTGAACCGTAGACATGCTAAATGGGTTGAATTCATTGAGACTTTCCCTTATGTCATTAAACACAAGAAGGGTAAAGAAAATGTTATTGCTAGATGCTTTGTCTCGTCGTTATACTATGCTTTCACAACTTGACTTTAAAATATTTGGTTTGGAGACCATCAAAGATCAATATGTTGCATGATGCTGAATTTAAAGATGTATTGCAGAATTGTAAGGAAGGGAGAACTTGGAACAAGTTCGTTCTTAACGATGGATTTGTGTTTCGTGCTAACAAGCTATGCATTCCAGCTAGCTCCGTTCGTCTTTTGTTGTTGCAGGAGGCGCATGGAGGAGGATTAATGGGACACTTTGGCGTCAAGAAGACGGAGGATATACTTGCTACACATTTCTTTTGGCCAAAGATGATACGGGATGTTGAGTGTTTTGTTGCTTGCTGCACTACATGTTAAAAAGCTAAGTCACGACTCAATCCTCATGGTTTATATATGCCTTTGCCTGTACCTAGTGTACCTTAGGAGGGTATATCTACGGACTTTGTTTTAGGTTTACCTCGAACAAAGAAGGGGAGGGAGAGCATATTTGTTGTCGTGGATAGGTTCTTGAAAATGGCACACCTTTATACCATGTCATAAAAGCGATGATGCTGTTAATGTTGCTGATTTGTTCTTTCGTGAAATTATTCGCTTACATGGTGTGCCAAATACTATTGTTTCAGATCGTGATACTAAATTTCTTAGCCACTTTTGGAGATGTTTATGGGCTAAGTTGGGGACTAAGCTGCTTTTTAGTACTACTTGTCACCCCCAAACTGATGGACAAACTGAAGTAGTCAATAGAACATTGTCTACTATGCTTAGGGCTGTTTTGAAGAATAACAAGAAAATGTGGGAAGAATGCTTGCCTCATATTGAATTTGCTTATAATCGTTCATTGCATTCTACTACTAAGATGTGCCCTTTTGAAATTGTGTATGGTTTCCTACCTCGTGCACCTATTGATTTGTTGCCTCTTCCATCTTCGGAGAAGGTTAATTTTGATGCTAAAGAACATTCTGAATTGATTTTAAAAATGCATGAGTTAACTAAGGAAAACATTGAGCGTATGAATGTTAAATATAAACTTGCTGGAGATAAGGGTAGAAAACATGTTGTGTTTGCACCTAGAGATCTTGTTTGGTTACATTTGCGTAAAGATAGATTTCCTAATCTGCGCAAATCAAAGCTAATGCCACGTGCTGATGGTCCTTTTAAGGTTTTAGAGAAAATAAATGATAATGCATATAAACTTGAGCTACCTGCAGATTTTGGGGTTAGTCCCACTTTTAATATTGCAGATTTGAAGCCTTATTTGGGTGAGGAAGATGAGCTTCCGTCGAAGACGACTTCATTTCAAGAAGGGGAGGATGATGAGGACATCAATACCATTGTTACACCCATAGCCCCTACTGTTACATATACTGGACCAATTACTAGAGCTCGCGCACGCCAATTAAATTACCAGGTACTTTCGTTTCTTGGTAATGATTCTAATGTTCATGAGATTATGATGCTGCCTAAATTGGATACATTTGTTTTGCTTTCAAATGAAGGGCCTAGCTTGGAGAAGGATGAACATTGGAGCAAGAACACGCATGAAGTTGATGGCATGCGCAAGGGGATCAAGAACGGAGTTACAAGTGATGATTTCAGGATTTTGAAGCCTCCATAAGGAGTGCATGAAGCCATGGACGAAATATACAAGATGCCACTTCATAATATCCGTCCATAGGCTATTCTAGGTGCTGCGTCACCTTATTAATGGGCCAGGCCCATGTAATTTCGAAATACTTAAGTATAGGCTATTTTTAGAGTCCGTATGTGTGGGGAAACAAGAGTTAGGGTTGGTTTCGGACCCCACCCTCAAGGGCCACGAAATTCCCCTCTCTTCCTCCATATATACAGCCCTTAGGGCGTCGTTTAGACTTTGGGTTTTGTTTAGATTAAAAGTTCGCCATAGCTGCAACTTCGCGTACTTCGTTTGTGTCCAACGACCAGACCAAGACGTCACAGAACCCCACCTTGATCAATAAAGCTTTCATCTTATATTCGCAATATCCAGATTGCAATCTCAGTTTCTTGCTTGTTCTTCGTTTGCTCGCAGGAAACAGGCCCTCGTGGTCAGGTTGATCGTGCTCCGGCGTGGTCAATAACCCCTCGGAAGTTGGTTTAGCGATTGCTAAGGCGCGACGTCTCGCACGTTCGTAGTCGGATCGTCAAGGTCGACTCCCACAGAAAACGATAGCTATCATCTCATCGAAAGATCGGGACCCTCGCCTCTATCATTCGATGACGTGCAAATGAAAACTGAATCTGCAAGCCCGTTTCATTCGTTCTTTCTGTATACACAGCAGCCTATGTACTTGTACATGGCTTGTCCATAGTTCTCCAAAAGCTAAATCTGAAATTAGAAATGTGTCTTTGTGATGCTTTTGGGACAACAGTTTAGAAATCCCAATTCTGAAAAATGGGCTATATTTAGTTTCTTTTCTGCTTGAGACATCAAGTATGATTTGTTACTGCTTCGTTTTTAAATTAGAATGTGCCAAAAAAATAGAAATTAGCCACCATATCAGAAAATCACTTAATCCAGAGTACAATTCAAATTCAGATTAACCAATAGAAGCCTAATCACTGAATAACCAATAGAAACTCATGCAAGGTTTTGATATAAATGGCACAAGAAAAATTGAACAGTTCACTTATCAACCAGCCTACCTGTGGCTTCACTGAATATCTTTGCATTCTTTCCTCATTGTCTTCATCCTTGCAGCTAACCAAAATGGTTGTAGTACCCTGAAACATTTTATGCTCGAAGTTAATGAGAGTTCATTTACACCATAAAGAAATTCAGAATTGGCTTGCGGCCACATGCTTTGTTAAATTAACATTATGTAATGTTTGAGCAGGACCGAGGACATAATTCAGCATGTTTTATGTTGACATTTAATATGACAATTTTCTGGATTTGCCGGCATGAAAATATAAGCATATTGGGTGGACATAATTACTCATTTGTGAGATACATTACTAAATTTATCAACAATGATCTGAGTTCCTAGTACCAGGAAACATCCTATACATAAGGAACAACATACTTGGACTTATCCAGAAGGAGTGAATCAACTTGAATAATAAGATTTTTTTATCGAGAGAGAAACTTGAATCATAAGATAAGAAAAGCTTGAAACATCACCTATGATGGGGGCTCATCAGCACACCGGTCTGTGGCCTCTCTCTTCTCCCTTTCTCCATACCAACTGTTAATTAATTTTCACCCTACGAAAAACTAAGTTGCACAGAACAACAGGGTAAATCGAACCACACTCGCAAAAAATATATCGTAAATCAAACCAATCATTATTGTTGTTTCTGAGATACAGTTTCATCAGTTCGTGAAACAAAAGGACTGTGAACATTCCCAAGCTAGCATGTCCTATTACAGAAGTAGCATCATGACATTCACTAGTTTCCCATTTACAGTCAGGCACCTTATTTAGATAAGTATCCAGGCATCTCAGTGGGGAGAAAGCACGAATCAATGGGTGTATGTCATGCCGAGTGTTCCCAGTGTACAGCAAAAAGAGGGGGAGGGGGCGGACCTGCAGGTCGCCGTTGAGGTCCTGTCGGGGGCAGACACCATCAAGGTCCAATCCCAACACATCGGGCCGACTCCGCAGGGCGTGGAGGCGGAGCTCGGCCTGCCATCGACGAACAACGACCGGGGATGGGCGAGTGTGGGTCGGCTCAAGATTGCGTCAATGTGTGCATGTCGACGTCGGCGCCGACCTTTTCCTCGACCCCGCGACACACATGGTGCAATATAAGAAGCAATAGACTCCAACACACATACAGCTTGATGCAAGATGCATGGGTGAGACAGATGGATTAGAAAAAAATTGTTAATGGATGCAGTCAATACACAATTTATATGTTGACAAGTATGCATAATGTAATGAATCGTCAACAAACGCCGAGAGGTCTTCTGGTGTTACTAATTTTAAATGGGTTCATACATTTTCATCGGCATAAACGTTCACCGGGATCTAACTAAGGAAATCCATGACACATACTGAACCCCAGTATTCACCGCGAAAGCATCACATGAAAATGGATGGTAACAACATGATGCAGATTCACACATACCCACGCTCAGCTCTAACATTCCAAATAACCACATGGAAAAGGAAACGACCCCCGAAATTCAGAGACAGGGTAACTAAAGCATGCTGGCTGTGACATAATCTACGAGGTGTCGAGGTTAGTGATTGATGCACACCTATTTCGCCAAGTTCACCGAAAAGATAATTGAATAGGTCATGCTCATCCTTCTCCCTCTCGGCTTTGTGGATCTTCCTCGGGGATTTCTTCTTGCACTTTCCGACGGTGACAGGCATGTGACTCGAAAGCTATTACATCAGCAACAATGAAACACGGGCACACCTCTCACGCGTGTCCTACATAACTAATAGGCAACATAAGCATACAATGAATAATACAGGAGTCAGCATATGTTAATACACTATGCTAGCTTATCCTAGATACAAATGAATTATCGATTACACCAGTTTCACCATTACCATTCTAAAATTAGAAAGTGATGATTGGTTGTTCTATTGGAAGCAAGGTATCTACGATATGCATAAACACATCAAAGGCACACAAATTTGATGTGAATCTACAATTATAGGTGTCCGCAGCCATCATACAAACATGCAATGCATGCCAAATATCCAGATCATGCACCAAACTTTTGCAAGTGATCCTATCCTAAAACTTTTTCATATTTTGCACGGCAGTTTACCCGATTAGCCCAGTCTTTGAAGTGTAACAACTCAATCTCTTGTAAACAGACATACACTAAGGTCAGAAACAAGCGAAGAGATTTTAACACCTAAAATTCATTTCAAAATGAAGAAATCAATCAGCAAGGAGTTGTACAGACTAAAACATTGAGTGATCTATGTTCTGTAATTTGTATCCCAATTAGTTGAAACCTACTTAAGGATGTTCTGGGTGGAAGGCAGTGCAAAATATCAGACTCTCACTATAAGTTAGTGTTGCTATGCGAGTCATCCTATTACAAATGTCTTTCCCCAAACGACAGCTAATTGCAAAAGGAAGCTATGCCAAGCTTTGTATTGCAGTTCACAACTATACTATTATGTACATTTTTACATACATTTCCAGATCCTGGACCAAACAAACTGCTAGTATGTACCAAGTACGTCGCTACAAAACCAACAAACAGAAAATCACACAGTTCCAAAGCTCAAGGCACCACAATTTACCAGAGGGACATGCAATTCACAGCAAAGAGGTCAGGATCAAACTCACCGTGATGTCCTTCTCTGGCCACGACGTACAGGGCATTGTACCCCGACCTGTTCTTCACCGACGCCCTGGGCGTCAAGGTGCCGGAGCAGCTCCACCACCACCTCGAGGTGGCCTCTCGGCGGACACGAGTTTCATCATTCCTGTAATTTAGATCGAATAAAATTAATGTTGCAATACAATAGGCTAGTACATTATAATGAAAAGAACATGGGCAATATTCACAAAAAAGAAAGGCTTAGTAGTAGCTGTGCAAGTATAAAGGCAGTCTCCTAACTCGTAACTTCAATCAGGTTTTGTACTGACACAGCAGATGCTGCTGTAAGATAGTGTGAAGAGGACAGCAGACAAAATACAAAAGGTTCTATAATGCAAAGATATGCTTATTAATATAGAACCCTGCAACAAGTGAAAAGGACTTTGAGAATCTAAATATAGCACAATTACAATGAACCGTTCAAGAGTATCAAAACCAAACAAGTGCAGCTTGTACATTGTACATCCTTTGCCTTATCTCCAAGATAACCCATTAGCCCTCTACCAACGCAAGAAACTTTCAGGTTTCTTTCTAATCTCATTTCTTATTTCACTATGTTCCTAAACTGCAAGAAATATACCAACCATCTGTTTGTAGGCAAGCAAACAATACATAGTACAAACACAATATTTGTGTTACTGTATGAACTTAATAGAAGCAATCATGAAGTTAGGGATAGAACTGCTGAGCACAAATATTTGCAAATGTGAATTTTAATGAAACATGCCAAACGATAATACCTAGAAGTATTTGGCTGCTCATCTTCTTCTTCCAACACCAGAATCTCCATGCCCATTACGCCACCTCCTTTGTGTCTTCCAGTTGAAAATCTGCCCAATAAATTGGCAAACAAACAACATATGCATAGCGGGAGAAGGAAGATGGCTAGAGTGGGGCGCCGCCTTACCGCTGACGGCCAGATCTGCTCCCGGTGGCGCTTCTCCATGGGCTCGCTGTCTCCCTCTCCGTCCCCTCTTCATCTCACGCTCCTCTCCTCTTCTCTGCCTGAGAAGAACACTGCGGACGGCCATCTCTGTGGCCAACCCGTTCCAGCCGCCGCTCAACCCAACGACAGAACCGCTCCGCCTCCTCCTCAGCGCCATCGACCGGGACGCCAAACGGGGGCGGGGATGGATCCAGTGCCGAGATAGAGAAGACCAGGAGGCGGAGGCGCGTCGCCAGCGCGGGCGGGCTAGCTCTCTTGCAGTCGTGCGATGGATTTGGAGGGTGGTGGCGGCGGCGGCGGCGGAGAAGCAGGGAGGGGACGAGGGGCTGCGGGAGATGAAAGTAGAGAGGTCACGTGTGCGAAAACCTGCTATGTGGGCCAATAGCAACAAGCTGTCAAACACACAGCCTCGTCCAATCGCTAGCTCGATTCTTTTTTCTTCGCATCACGCCCAATCGTTAGGTAATGACGTGGCTAGCGCGAGAGTGCGCACATTGCGCGACCGTTAAAGGGTTTAATGGTCAAAGTTAATGGTCAACCTGATTTGTGGGCCCATCCTGTCAAAAAGGCGTTCAGAAAAAGCGAATCGGGCACTTTTCTAACATGATAGTTTTTAGTCACAGATTAGTAAAAAAATGATAGTTTTTGGCACAAATTCATAAAATGGTAGTTTTTGAACATGTTTTCATGAAATGTGGTAGTTTTTTGTTAAATACTCGGATGTTTCCTGTACCCAAACTCGAAACAAGTGGAGTTGTACGGCCCGTGCGTCGCACAGGCTGCTTCGAGGAACCAACGACGGCAGCCTACACGTACGTCGTCGCAACGTGCAGAACGGAAGTCAAGGAGCAGCAGCAGAATTCAACAACGCACGCCTTTGATTTCTTTTCGATAGTAACGGGAGGAAGCTACGAGCAACCTTTATACTATTGACTTGGTCGTGTACCAGTGCCGCACTACAATGGGCAAACAAATGTCTAGTAGTAAGAGATAACGAAATGGAAGAGAAAAATAAAAATATCCCGCTTGGGAACGGACGACTTTCCTCTTTTCCACGGGTGTTATATTTTCCAACTACACCTTGCATGCATGGTGACTGACTTTCCACAGGTTGCAGTTGCGCCCACCATACACACCTGGTCAATGTTCCCCTCCCCCCAAGTTTGATCATTCCTACGCCCCCACCCCATGGTCAACAACAGCGAATTCCTGAGGCACGCCGTACGTAAAAGTCGTCAATAACCAGGCGCGCACGCGCTGCAGAAAACTTGCCTATATAAAGAGCAGAGCACCAGCCTAGCTGCTAAGAACACAGACATCAAACTTCAGACCCACACACACAAGAGCAAGAACAAGCTTGTTTGCCTGCCTCATCGATCGAAACACAGCAGGATCATCGTCTTGATCAGGAGCAGACTCGGCTATACGCCTATACCTCATGGGTTCGTCGACGGCGCGCGTTCTCCTCGCGGTGGCTCTCGCCGTGCTTCTAACGTCGACGTCCCATGTCGCTGATGCCGCCAGGCCCGCGCCGGCGGCGGACCAGGCGCTGCTGCTCGACGGCGGCGTCGTCCAGGCGGTGACGCTGGCGGACAAGGCGAGGCAGACGGTGGAGCTGCTCATGGCCAGGTTGCCGGCCGGTCCCAGCCCCAAGGGACCCGGCCACTAGATAGACGAGAAAATGACTTCTCCTGTGATCCCGTTCTTTTGTTCATGTTTCTTTTCTGGGGAAAAGAGACCCTGATTCTTTCTAGTTTATTACAGATTCATTTTTGAGGGGGAAAAACATTCTTCTCTGTTGTTACATGTATTATACTGTACCGGTACTGCTGATGTGAGATACTAGTGAACTAATCAAGTACAAAGATCAATAATTGCAATTCTTTAATATCACTGATAAGTTCAGATGTCTGATTCGGTTACTATACACAAGTTTCTCTTGTCATCACTCCATCCGGTTTGGAAAGGAGACCTAGGAGCTGTTCGGCAACCCAGCAGCTCTGGAAATACCAGGGTCCATGGAGTACCTATTTCCTTGCTCTGCTTTTTTTAACTGCAGCTCCGGCTGCTCCGGGAGCAGAGTCGTGTGGAGCGGAGGGACTCCGAACAGCGGCTAGTCTGACCCTGTTCAGGTTTTCACACATTGTTAATGGTTGCAAAACCGCAATCATGAGAAGTACTAGTACTACTTGGCGAAATCTTAGTGGCGCCAAGCTTGTGGTGACATGCCATGCTAATGTTGGATTAATCATTGATAACGGTCCAAGCTCAAAGGGGAGGAGCAAAGAAGACCTTCAAGTAAGCACAGGGGAGGATTGTGCTGACACTATTTTTACACACCTCCTTGTGTCCTCTTTTCCCTTCTTCACAGAAACTTCAAATTCTTCAAATGAACACAAACAAATGAAGTTCTAGGTATCTGAATTTGGACTGAAAGTACGCCGCCATGGCATTTGCAGGTGATCCACCGTGCATCCGTGTCAAATTCGCTCATTTTGACTTATGAAAGTGCATGCTTTTGATTCTTTGACCAAGTTTCCATGTTGCAAGTATCGTGCGGATTGACTAGGATTGGAAGATCGGAGAAGGAAGAAGATTCAGGGCAAAGCGTTGCTTCCAAGAAAGCGGCAACGATGCATGCACTTTGCCGTACGGCATTCTTGACAGCACTCAAATTGGGCGGCAAACTAGTCAGACTGTATTGTACTTAACGACGCACCATTCGAAACACAAATCGTTTTGCGCTTAAAAAAATGCACACGAATTTGCGCCTCAAAAATGAGGGCCACAAAACAAAAAGTGCCCTCACGCAGGATCGAACTACGGACCTTCAGTTTACAAGACTGACGCTCTACCACTGAGCTATAAGGGCTACTTGTTGCATTGACTCAATTTCATATTTTAATAGGGGTATGTCTAGGGCACATCTAGATGTGCTCTAACTATTGCACATTTAAATGAGTGAATCAAGCACAAAAAGATAAAAAAAGAAAAAAATATTTACACGAATTTTAATGTAAGATCAATGACATAGGACTTAGATGTGCAATACTTATGGCATATCTAAATGTGCTTTAGCAAAACTGATTTTTAATACGTGATTCATCTTACCTCGACGCGAAAATCCAAACCGAGCAGAGCACGAACTCGGAACTCCCAGCTCGTATCGGATTCCACTTCTCCGGCGCGCCCCGGCCGGCTCCCTCATTCGATCTACATAAGCGCACCACCCATGGCCTCTCCGGGTCTCCATCAATCCACCCAACTCCGAGCTCCTCACAATGGCGTCTGTGGCCGACTCCATGCCCGTGGAGTTTGAGCAGGGGACAGCAATGACGGCGGCCGAACTCTGCCGTTCCATGTGCGTCGAGTTTGACGACCTCGGGATGATCCTCACGGCGACGCGCGGCGGCGAGGCAGTGGCCGAGGTGGTGCTCAAGGACGACGGCGCCGGCGGAGGGGTGCTCCGCGTGCTGCCCAGCGAGAGCTTCCTGGACGGCGGGCACCGCGTGCACGTGGTGGACGTGAAGGGCGAGCGGGAGGCCTTCGTGCTGGTCGTGGAGGTCCAAGAGCATGACGGGAGCATTGCCAGCGTGCGGAAGATCTGCTGATTCGCTTATGTTGAGACGTCGGATTTCCATTAGAGCCACAGTTAGAGCAAAACAAGCCCTCCTTGTCGCACGTTCTTGCTACGTCGAACGAAAATGAAATCATGTTTTCAGTTAATTATTTTGTAGCAATCATACTTTTGTTGTTTATTATATCCTTAATTAATTATGTGTGTTGTAGCATCCTCCTGATATGTGGGAATATAAGCCGCCTCGAGAGCCGTCAGATGTTGTTACAGCCCACCCTACTATCACTACGAAGAGCCCCGCGAGAGACAAGGCCCAGGAACCAGACAAGAGGGTGAGAAGGCCCAGCGAGCGCTACCCAGCCCACAAGTGGGTGACCTAGCCTACTTATCAGGGAGAGTCACTGGAGGACGGCAAGCAGGAACCAGTTGGCATTCTTGACGGCGGCAGCTTCTTCCCCTTTCTCCCCTTCCTTTCCCTCCTTAGAACCATAGCTACTTCAGATTTGGTGTAATTCAGAGAACACTACTGTACTAGATCGACCGAAAGCGTAACATTTTGGTAATCAGAGCCTTCTCCCATCACCACCGATCGATCGACCCTGGCGGGGCGTTTTCCCTCGATCATCCAGACACGACACGGTAAGGCCACCACCATGGAAGAGCACGGCAAGGCGCTGGCCGATCTGACAGCGGTTATCGCCGCGATGACGGCGAAGATCGACGACATCCATCCAGTCGTCCTCGAGTTCCAAGGGTGGAGGCCAACGATCGAGCAATCGGTCGAGGATCTGCGAGCAGAGTTGGGCGATCTGCGCGCGCAACTGCGGGACAAGGGCAAGGCGGCGGATCCAACCGTGTCGTGGCGCGCTCCTCCGCCAACAGACTCTTCGCAAGCGCCATCACAGCACCAGGCGCCCCTGCTCCTTCGACCACCACCGATCCGACTGGGGGATCTGCCACCAATTCCGGGCCATGTGGCGGACGAGCCCTTCCATCGGGTGGGGGAGCCACTACCAGCTTCGGGTGGCGACGGCCACGGGCCAATTGGCCACGGCAGGACAACAATCCACCGGGGGAGCACACCCCGAGGGCGCCTCCGGTCACGGGTGTGCACAATTCCCAGTCTCTGCTAGGGGAGGGTTCATTCTTTGGAGATCGCAACTATCATAGATTTCCACCACCACCGCGTTTCGATTTTCCGCTGTTCGATGGGGATGGCCCCCGAGCTTGGCGTCTGAAATGCGAGGCATATTTTAGAGTGTGTACACTTAGTCCGGATACATGGGTGAGCTGCGCCGCGATGTACTTCATCGACGGGGCCTTATCTTGGTTGCAATCTACCAAGGCTCACATGATTTACACTGATTGGGGCACTTTTGCCGAAGCGGTCTGTGTGCAGTTCGGGCGTGAGGAATTTCAGTCCCTCTTGCGTCAGTTTAACTAGCTGTGATAGAGCGGATCTGTGGCTGAGTACGCCGAAAAATTTACCCAGTTCATGCATAACCTTATAGCTCACCATGAGTCTTGGGAGCCCTCATACTTTGTCATGCATTTTATCGATGGGTTGCAAAAAGAAATCCGAGCAGCTGTTGTTTTACATCGACCAAAATCTCTGGATACTGTCGTCGACCTTGCATGTTTGAAGGAAGAAGTGCTGGAGGCAATGCACCACGAGGACAAACGGGAGGAGCGGCGCTACTCAGCGCCTGCTACGTTGCGCGCGGTGCCTCGAACGGCGCTGCCCCTTCCACCGCCACCAACTACCGCGCCACCCAAGCAGCCGGTCATGTCGGAAGCGCGCAGTACAGATCGCCGTGCGGTGGAGGCGGCACACCTACCACCACCTGAGGACAAGATGGCGACGCTGCGAGCGTACCGCCGTGCGCGCGGTCTCTGCTTCACCTGCGGCGAGCGGTGGGGGCGCGAGCATCGCCGCGGACCGACAGTGCAGCTTCACGTGGTGGAAGAACTGTTGTACATGATGCGCAGCAAACCCTTTCTCAGTGGTGAAGAAGCGCCCGACGAAACCACGCCGAGCGAACAAGATGCTGACTGTTGTGTCATATCCAAGGAGGCAATGGAGGGCGCTGAATCCCCACTACCATGAGACTCCATGGGTGGGTTCAGGACCGCGAGGTGCTCATGTTGGTGGACTCTGGCTCCTCTCACAGTGTAACACCCCGGATATGATTTACCCAATATGTAATCCAACTCTTGCCGTTTCCAGCGTTAAGTTATTTTATTTTCTCGGGTTCGGGTCTTTGTCTCCGTGTGTTGTTGTTGTTGTTTTTGTTGTTGTTGTTGTCATCATGCATCTCATATCATGTCATCATGTGCATTGCATTTGCATACGTGCTCATCTCATGCATTTGATCTTTTTTCCCGTTGTTCGTTTTGCATTCCGGCGCTTCGTTCTCCTCCGGTGGTTATTTCTACCTTTCTTTCGTGTATAGGGGTTAAACATTTACGGATTGGACCGAGACTTGCCAATCGGCCTTAGTTTACTACCGGTAGACCGCCTGTCAAGTTTCGTACCATTTGGACTTCGTTTGATGCTCCAACGGTTAACCGAGGAACCGAAAAGGCCTCGTGTGTGTTGCAGCCCAACACCCCTCCAATTTGGACCAAAAACCCACCAAAACCCTCTCCATCATCTAGAGCGTTCGATCGCGATCGCGTGGCCGAAAACCGCACCTCATTTGGACTCTTCTAGCTCCTCCTATGCCTATTTAAAGACCCCCTCCGATTTCTTCTTCTTCTTCCCCCCGAAACCCTAGCCCCGCTCATCTCCGCGCGCCGGACGTGTCCGCCGGCGCCGGACAACGTCCGGTTTGCACCACCACCGCCACGTGGCGCACCCCCACTGGCCCGGTGTGACGCCCCCGATTTAATCATACACTAATCATACACGCAAACGTGTACGATCAAGATCAAGGATTCACGGGAAGATATCACAACACAACTCTACCAATAAAATAAGTCATACAAGTATCATATTACAAGCCAGGGGCCTCGAAGGCTCGAGTACAAGAGCTCGATCATAGACGAGTCAGCGGAAGCAACAATATCTGAGTACAGACATAAGTTAAACAAGTATGCCTTAAGAAGGCTAGCACAAATAGGGATACAGATCGAAAGAGGCGCAGGCCTCCTGCCTGGGATCCTCCTAACTACTCCAGGTCATCGTCAGCGGGCAACACGTAGTAGGCACCTCCGGTGAAGTCGGAGTCGTCATCGACGGTGGCGTCTGGCTCCTGGGCTCTAACATCTGGTTGCGACAACCAGGTAGAAGGCATAGAGGGAAAGAAAGGAGAAAGCAACCGTGAGTACTCATCCAAAGTACTCGCAAGCAAGGAGCTACACTACATATGTATGCATTGGTATCAACTGGAATAAGGCTATTATATGTGGACTGGACTGCAGAAAGCCGGAATAAGAGGGGGATAGCTAGTCCTTTCGAAGTCTACGCTTCTGGCAGCCTCCGTCTTGCATCATGTAGAAGAGAGTAGACTGAAGTCCTCCAAGTATCACCGCATAGCATAATCCTAACCGATGATCCTCCCCTCGTCGCCCTATGAGAGAGCGACCACCAGTTGTATCTGGCACTTGGAAGGGTGTGTTTTATTAAGTATCCGGTTCTAGTTGTCATAAGGTCAAGGTACAACTCCAAGTCGTCCTGTTACCGAAGATCACGGCTATTCGAATAGATTAACTTCCCTGCAGGGGTGCACCACATAACCCAACACGCTCGATCCCATTTGGCCGGACACACTTTCCTGGGTCATGCCCGGCCTCGGAAGATCAACACGTCGCAGCCCTACCTAGGCACAACAGAGAGGTCAGCACGCCGGTCTAAATCCTATGGCGCAGGGGTCTGGGCCCATCGCCCTTTGCACACCTGCACGTTGCGAACGCGGCCGGAAGCAGACCTAGCCTAGTGGCGTTCCAGTCCAATCCGGCGCGCGCCGCTCAGTCGCTGACGTCACGAAGGCTTCGGCTGATACCACGACGTCGAGTGCCCATAACTGTCCCCGCGTAGATGGTTAGTGCGTATAGGCCAGTAGCCAGACTCAGATCAAATACCAAGATCTCGTTAAGCGTGTTAAGTATCTGCGAACGCCGACCAGGGCCAGGCCCACCTCTCTCCTAGGTGGTCTCAACCTGCCCTGTCGCTCCGCCTCAAAGTAACAGTCGGGGGCCGTCGGGAACCCAGGCCCACCTCTACCGGGATGGAGCCACCTGCCCCTTCAGCCCCCATCTCCGAACAGTATCATAAGTAATGTAACTGTGTAAAGTATATAGTATATGCCCGTGATCACCTCCCGAAGTGATCACGGCCCAGTAGTATAGCATGGTAGACGGACAAGAGTGTAGGGCCATTGATGGAACACTAGCATCCTATACTAAGCATTTAGGATTGCAGGTAAGGTATCAACAGTTGTAGCAACAATGACATGCTATGCATCAGGATAGGATTAACGGAAAGCAGTAACATGCTACACTACTCTAATGCAAGAAGTAGAGGGAAGAGTAGGCAATATCTGGTGATCAAGGGGGGGTTTGCCTGGTTGCTCTGGCAAGAGAGAGTGGTCGTCAACACCGTAGTCGATCAGGGCAGCAGCGACGTTAGTCTCGTAGTCTACCGGAGAGAAGAGGGGGGAGAAACAGTAAATACATAGCAAGCAAGTGCATAATAGGACAACAGGCAGAGCTAGATGTGTTCTAACGCGGTATGAGGTGATACCGGTGAAGGGGGAAAACATCCGAGAAAGTATCCCCGGTGTTGCGCGTTTTCGGGCAGAGGAGCCGGAGGGGGAAAGTTGCGTGTTTGCTATCCTAGGGGTGTGTGGCGGACGAACGGGCTGCGTATCCAGATTCGTCTCGTCGTTCTGAGCAACTTTCGTGTACAAAGTTTTTCCATCCGAGCTACGGTTTATTTTATATTGATTTTCTACGGTTTAAATCATTTTTAGAATTTATTTAATTAATTTAATTCAACATTATCCAAAACAGTGTTAGCTGACGTCAACATGACGTCAGCACGACATCAGCATGACATCAGCAGTCAACAGAGGTGTTGACTGGGTCGCTGACGTGTGGGTCCCAGCTGTCATTGACTGTTTAGTTAATTAGGACTTAGCTAATCTAATTACTGTTTAATTAACTAACTAGTTAATTAGATTAATTTAAACAGGATTAATTAACATAATTAATTAATAAATTAATTAGTTATTTTAATTATTATTTTATTTATTTATTTTCTCTTCTTTTTTTATATAAAACGTTTTAGGGGGCGGGGCCCGACTGTCATAGGCCCCTGGGGCCATAGCGGGCGCTGGGTGCACGGGTGCCGGGCAGCGGACGCACGGGCGCCAACCCGAATGAGCGCCCGCCCAGGCCAACAGGGGGGAACGGCGAGGCGTCGCCGGCCACCGCAACGGGCGGCCGCAGCCGCCGGGGAAGGAAAGGGGACCATGGTGCGGCCACGGTGCGGCCAGGCAGGGCGCGGGCACGCGCGTGGAGGCGCGGCCGGAGCGGTGCAGCGCGTGCGGGGAAGGAGGCCGCGGCGAGCAGCTGCAGAGGGCGCGGCGGGGGCCGGGCCGGCAGGGAAAGGCTGGCGGCTGTGGGTGCTGGGCGGGATGCGCCCGGAGCACGCGCGGGAGCGGCGAGTAGCTGCAAGGAAGTGGCAGCGGCAGGCTGCGGTGGCGAGGACGCACGGGGCCGATGGCCAGGTCCGGTGATGGGAGAGAGGGGGAGGGGAAGAGGGCTCACGAGGCCCTGTAGATGTGCAACGGTAAGCTCGGGGAGTGGCCGGAGATCCATTTCCGGCGACGAGGCGGGGCAGCGCCGGCGAGGTGGTGATGAGGAGGCATGGCGCTTGGCGATCCGGCGAAGGGTGCGGCGAAGACGACGTCGAGCAGCGCCAGGCGGCGAGGCGTGGTCGTCGGGGCGCAGCGGGAGGCGTTCGGCGAGCGGCGAGGTGGCCCTAGCGAGTCGGAGCGGCAGGAACCAGTGGGGCGGCGATGAGGCAAGTCCCGATCCAGATCGAATCGGGGGGGAGCGTAGTGGGGGCGAGGGGGGGGGTTATGGGTTAGGGTTTGACCAAGGTGGGGGATATGGGGAGTGGGGAGGGCGACCTGGGCCGGTTTGGCTAGAAGCTGGGCCAACTGTCCTAGTGGTGGGGTTCCTCTTTCTTCTTCTTTTGTTTGTTTGTTTTGTTTTCTTTTACTTTTTCTTATTTTTCTTTTCTGTTTTCTTTTAGCTTCTAATTATTTTAGTTTCTTTAAAATACCAAGTTAGCACCTAAATTAGTATCACCAAAATAGGCTACTGCCAAACCTAGTTTAGACCCAAAATAAATTAGTTTAATATATTTTTATTTTTCAAAAGCAATTAAATTATTATTTTAGCCACTGTTTTTAAATAGTTTAGGGCATTTAAACACTTTGTAAAAGGTTGGTTCCACCACCAAAACTAATTAGGGATTATTTGCCACATGATGAACATTTTAATTTTGATATTTGAAAACTTTTATTGTTTGCTTGATTTTGACTTTGAATTTGAATCGGTTCCGAACTAACGCGGGATTAGCGACAATAATCGAAGTGACGTGGCATCATTAGTAGAGGTTACTGTAGCTTAATTATCCGGGCATCACACCCGGCCGCATCTCCCTGCCGCCGGCCCGCAAACCCGCCGCGGGCCCTCCCCGGCCCGAAGGCGCGCCGCCGCCCGAGGCCCCTCGCGCCGCTTCCTCCCAGGCTCCGGCCGCCACTCCGCTGCGCCGGCGGCCGCCACCTCGCCGAGCCGCCGCACCTCCTTCCGGCGATCGCCGTCGCCGCCACCCGGCCGCTGCGCCGCCGCAAGTCCAGCGACCGCCGTCGCTGCTCCATCCTCATCTCACCGGGATCCGGCTCCGGTGCCCGGCCCCACCGACCTCCTCCTCGTCCTCGAGCTCCGGCAAGTCCCAACTTCGGCGAACGTCAACTCCGGTGATCCTCGTAAAGCGTGCCGATCTGGTTCTGGATCTGAGAGTGCCTCGGTTGACTTCTTGCCCGAAACCCTAATTATTTTACCCTTGTTCATCGTGCCGTAACTTTGCATCTGTAGATCCGTTTTGGGCATATAGCATATCAAAATGTTCGCCTCAGAGAGTACATCATTTCATCTCATTGCATCATTTTCATTTGAGTTCATCTTGATACCCGAAATGCTATTGGAAGAATGCTATTTGAGATAATTGTCAGATCTGCTGCTCCAATTAGATATTTGTCATTTTTGCCATGATTAATGAGTGCATGATATGCCCCTGAGCTCTACATGTGTTTTGTTATATGTTTTGCCATCTATCCAGAGGTGCAACCCATATATTTTTGTAATGTGTGTGGTGACTAGCACCAGCTTGCAAAGTGGTGCATTCGTTAATGCTGATTAAAGGGACTTAGTAATTCCACTAAGTCCTTGACCTGTTTATCTCAATATGCCATATGTTCATGTTGTTTCCTAGTGATCCGTGCCTCTTTTGAGGATGATCAATAAGGATGTTTGGTTAATCTTGTAGTGCTCTATCCATCCATGTCTTTGTTTGCAATTATGGAGCACCCTAGCTTGAGTCAATCGAGCTCTACTTTTGCTATTTCGTGAATCTGGGCAGATTGTCTACTTGTTAGCGATTTTGCCGAGGATGTTGTAGTTGATCCGTGCATGCTATGTTATTGTTCTTGCCATGTCTAGCTTGCATAATGTGTATTCTTGATGGGAGTATGCTTAGATTGTCATGACATGTTCTGTAGTGAGTGCATCGAGCTCGTTAACATGCCTACTTGATATCTGATTTGCATGCTCCAGTTTTTCACTAAGTCTGTGATCTGATTATGTTTTTGCCATGTTCACATGCTTGCAAATGTATTTTCTGATCCCTTTTGGCTCAAGGTCACTAAGCGACTTTTGTTAAGCTCTTTGAGTAGTTCCATGCCATGCTTTACTTTGCCATGTTCAGGTCCTGTAGAATATAGTTTTCTTGATCCAAAGTGTGCTACCTGATCTGAAATTCCAGATAAGTGTTAATTTCACTAAGTCTGAAATCTGTTTACCAAATGCATTTTTGCCATGCTTGTTTGAACCTGTTAATGGATGAATTGGCCGTAGCTCAGTGTTCCTCTTTTGTTAAGCATCATGTATGGATCCCTGCCATGTATTTTGTTGTCATGTTTGAGTGTTGTAGCATGTTCATCTTGTTGCATTTAGATGGCTACTTGCTGTAAATCGCAGACCGGTGCCATATTTGAATTGCTTGCCATTTCCAAACCGTGACTCCGATTCCGGCGTTCTTCATATCGTTTTCAAGCGATTTCATCTCACCTTTCCAGTGGCACACTTGGATTTCCAAGTTGAGGCCAGGTTCATTCATCTCTTGTCAAATCTGGCATATGCATCACATATCGCATCCCGCATAGCATACTATGTTTGCATCATGTTGTTTGAGTTGTGCACGTAGTTGATTGCGTTCCTTTTGCTTGTTTGTCTTGTTTGGGTAGAGCCGGGAGACAAGTTCGCTAACGAGGAGCCCGTTGAGTTTGCTTTCGAGGATCCAGTCAACTCTGACAACTTTGCAGGCAAGATGATCATACCCTCGAAATCACTACTATCTTTGCTTTGCTAGATGCTCGCTCTTTTGCTATGCCTATGCTACGATGCCTACCACTTGCTTATCATGCCTCCCAAATTGCCATGTCAAACCTCTAACCCACCATGTCCTAGCAAACCGTTGAATGGCTATGTTACCGCTTTGCTCAGCCCCTCTTATAGCGTTGCTAGTTGCAGGTGAAGATTGGAGACCGTTCCTTGTTGAAACTTTATTTACTTGTTGGGATATCATTAGATTATCTGGTTATCTTAATGCATCTATATACTTGGTAAAGGGTGGAAGGCTCGGCCTCTCGCCTAGTGTTTTGTTCCACTCTTGCCGCCCTAGTTTCCGTCATATCGGTGTTATGTTCCCGGATTTTTGCGTTCCTTACGCGGTTGGGTGATAATGGGAACCCCTTGATAGTTCGCCTTGATTAAAGCTTTTCCAGCAATGCCCAACCTTGGTTTTACCATTTGCCACCTAGCCTTTTTCCCTTGGGTTTCGCGGACTCAAGGGTCATCTTTATTTTAAACCCCCGGGCCAGTGCTTCTCTAAGTGTTGGTCCAACCTAGAGCACCGTGCGGGGCCGTCCCTTGGCAACTTGGGTTACATTGGCTTCCGTAAGCTTAGCTTATCCGGTGTGCCCTGAGAACGAGATATGTGCAGCTCCTATCGGGATTTGTCGGCACATCGGGTGGTGTTGCTGGATTGGTTTTAACTTGTCGAAGTGTCTTGTAGAACCGGGATACCGAGTCTAATCGGAATGTCTCGGGAGAAGGTCTATTCCTTCATTGACTGTGAGAGCTTGTCATGGGCTAAGTTGGGACTCCCCTGCAGGGATTGAACTTTCGAAAGTCGTGCCCGCGGTTATGGGCAGATGGGAATTTGTTAATGTCCGCCTGTAGATAACTTGAACCTTAACTTAATTAAAATGAATCAACTGTGTGAGTTACCATGATGGTCTCTTCTCGGCGGAGTCCGGGAAGCGAACACGGTGTTGGAGTAATGCTTGCCGCATGTTGTTCTCTAGTTACTCGTTCGCGCTTTGCTATCTCTCCTCGCTCTCTTTTGCGAATAGGTTAGCCACCATATATGCTAGTCGCTTGCTGCAGCTCCACATATTTACCTTGCCTTACCTATAAGCTAAAATAGTCTTGATCGCGAGGGTGCGAGATTGCTGAGTCCCTGTGGCTCACGGATTACTTCCAAACCAGATGCAGGGCCTGATGATTCCGTTCCAGATGATGCGCATGAGCTCAAGTGGGAGTTCGATGAAGCTTCCCGCCGTTACTATGTGCCTTTCCCTGATGATCAGTAGTGGTGCCCAGTTGGGGCGATCGGGACCGTGTCGCATGTTGGGTTGATCTTTTATTTTGGCGCCGTAGTCAGGCCATGAGTGTTTGTTTGATGTAATGCTATTTATGTACTTTCATTGACGTGGCGAGTGTAAGCCAACTATGTATCTCTCCTTTTATTATCTATATTACATGGGATGTTGTGATGATTGCCTAACTTGCGACATTGCTTTCAATGCGGTTATGCCTCTAAGTCATGCTTCAACACGTAGGAGATATAGCCGCATCGAGGGCGTTACAAGTTGGTATCATAGCCTTCCCGACCTTAGGAGCCCCATTGCTTGATCGTTACTAGTGGTCGAGTTGAGTCTAGAAAAATGTTTTGAGTCATTTAGGAATTATATATCGGAGAGTTTAGGAATTCTTTTTACTCCCCAGTCTCCTCATCGCTCTGGTAAGGCATCCTGACGTAGAGTTTTGACTATTCTCTTCTCAAATTTCACTAAAAAAATTTAGGATCACGCGGGTATCTGGGAATCGTTCCGTTGGTTTTGTGACGAGAACATTGTTCTTGGTGCCTCCTGTCTTTAGGGGTTGTGGCAGTGTCCCGGGGAGTTGAGCTCCGAGGTGTTGTCGTCATAATTTTATCGTTGCAATTCTGGAATACCTGAGTTTAGTACGCCGACATCGAAAATCTCTTTTATGCAGTTCGTTGGTGAGATAACCTCGACGCCACCCAGTACTAGGGCGGGAGTTCGGGAGTATTGCCATAACTTTTATAACGGATGCTTTTCGAAGGTTGAGGTAGATGGTTTTCGAAGTTTTTCTCGGTTATGTGTTGAAGGATGGATACAACTGGATGTAGGATTTGCTAGATTTGGGTGAGATATTATGCTTTCCCTGTATCCCCAACACCTGATTGCATAACCGGAAAGGTTCGGGAGTTTCATAGGTGGGAATTCTTGTAGCTCTAGTTCTTCTTCCATGGATATTTGGTTTGAGATTGGGATTTCTTACCGAGTATTCGTTCTTGATCCGTACCTTGTTGATTTATTCCTCTACCTAAATTCTAAGTGGCTTCTCAATTTATGGATATGTGACCATTTCAAGTGGAATGCATTCATTCATTTTGTTCGGATGTGAAGACTATATGTTGCAATTTCAACCCGTTGGATTCAGCTTCATTTTATCTGGCAATGTGCTAACGGTTGTCACCCTCTTCAGGATGGCTCCCGCTAAGAGCAGCAATCAAAACCAGAATCAGAATCAGGATCCGCCACCACCCCCCCCCTCCTCCGGAGGCATGGCAAGCTGTGATGGCCGCAACCAATGCAAACACACAGTTGATCATGCAAATTCTTCAAGAGCGCAATCAAGCGAACCAAGGCAACCAAGGCAACAATCAGAATCACTTTGCTACACTCAACCAGTTCCTTGCTAACGGGCCAAAGACTTTCAGCAATTGTGTTGAGGCAACTGATGCTGACGATTGGCTCGTGGATCTGTGCAAGCATTTCGAGTGCAGTAACGTCAGGCCTGAGGACTTTGTCAAGTTCGCTTCCTTCCAACTCAAAGACCAAGCTGCAGAGTGGTTCCAGCAGTACAAGGATTCCAGAGGAGGCCGTGTGATTACCTGGGATGAATTCCGTCAAGACTTCAAAGCTCATCATATTCCTCAGAGCGTGGTTGAGAGCAAGCGTGAGGAATTCCGCAACCTGAAGCAAGGCTCTTTGTCTGTCTACGACTACAACAAGTTGTTTCAGAAGCTCGCCCGCTTTGCCAAGCAAGACGTCCCTGACAAGAAGAGCATGATATACCAGTTCAGGGGTGGTCTCAGAGAAGAAATCCAGCTAGCTCTTGTTCTCTTTGAGCCCTTGAGGTACGATGAGTTCTACAACATGGCATTGAAGCAAGAGGCCGCTCAACTGAGGTGTGATGCTTCCAAGAAGCGAGTCAGAGATGCTACTCCTTCCTCTACTCAAGTGGCCAAGCAGCAGAAGTATTGGCTTCCTCCTCCTCCGTTTCGTCAGCCGTATCAGCAGAAGAGCAAAGGTGGCAGTGGATCTTCCCACCCACCCAACCCTGGCTTTCAGAACAAGACTTAGCCTCAAGCTCCAAGATCGAGTGCTCCGTATCACCGTCCGCTTTCAGAGGTCACGTGCAACAAGTGCCAACAGAAGGTTCACTATGCCAACAAGTGCTTCAATCAGAGGCGTCTTCCTCCTCCTCCTCCTCCTGTGAGATCGGCAAGTACAGCTGTGGTCAAGCATAACCCCAATTCCGCCAAGGTCAACTTGCTGAATGCAGCTCAGGCAGAGGACTCGTCAGATGTCATCATGGGTAACTTTCCAGTTAACTCTTTTCCCGCAAAAGTTCTTTTTGACGCTGGTGCATCGCATTGTTTCATGTCAAGATCATTTGTTTCCAAGCATGACTTCGTTTCACAAATGTTGGGTAAACCTATGGGAGTGGTTTCTCCGGCTAAGTCTATGAGGTCTACTTCAGTAGTCCCGGATGTTTCTATCATGATGGGTGATTTCAAGTTTCTGACTTCTCCAATGGTTCTTGGTAACTCGGATATTGATCTTATTCTCGGAATGGATTAGCTTTCTAAGCACAAGGCTCAGCTTGATTGTGCAGCCAGTCAGATTCAATTGACTCATTCGTCTGAGGATGTAATTGTCTTTGCCGCTAATGACGATACCATCCGTCTGTTTTCTCTCAATGAGAAGGGTGAACTGGATGCTATCTCGCAAATTCCAGTCGTGTGCGAATATCAAGACATCTTTCCAGAAGAGCTTCCAGGAATGCCTCCGCACCAGCCAGTTGAATTCTTCATCGATCTTGAGCCTGGCAAGGAACCGGTGTGCAAACGTCCTTACAAGCTCGGACCTGAAGAGTTGAAGGAGCTGAAGAAGCAACTCGATATTCAAGAGCGAATGGGCCTCATCCGACCTAGTTCTTCTCTGTGGGGTTGTGGTGTTCTTTTTATGAAGAAGAAGGATGGAACGGACCGACTTTGTGTTGATTACCGTCCATTGAACAAGAAGACCATCAAGAACAAATACCCACTTCCCAACATCAACGAGCTGTTCGAACAACTCAAAGGTGCCCAAGTATTCTCCAAGCTTGATCTCCGTATGGGTTATCATCAGATTCGAATCCGTGAGCAAGATATTCCCAAGACGGCTTTCAGGACAAGCTATGGTTCATATGAATACACTGTCATGTCTTTTGGCCTCGTCAACGCTCCTCCGACTTTCTCTCGCATGATGAACTTCATCTTCAACGCCTACACCAATGACTTCGTTTTGGTCTATCTCGACGACATTCTGGTCTTTTCAAAGAACAAGGAAGATCATGCCAAGCACTTGCGTTTGGTGCTTGATAAGCTCAGGGAACATCAGTTCTACGCCAAGTTCTCTAAATGTGAATTTTGGCTCGATGAGGTTCTTTATCTTGGTCATATCATCTCTGCCAAGGGCATTGCGGTGAATCCTGAGAAGGTGTCTGCAATTGTGAATTGGGAACCACCTCAGAACGTGAAGCAACTCCGTAGCTTCCTCGGTCTCGCAAGCTACTGTCAAAAATTCGTTGAAAGCTTTTCTAAGATCGCGAAGCCTCTCTCAAATCTTCTCCAGAAGCACGTCAAGTACGTTTGGTCTCCGGAGTGTGACATTGCTTTCAACACTTTGAAAGAGAAATTGGTCACCGCTCTAGTTCTGACTCCTCCTGATGAATCCAAACCGTACGAGGTCTTTTGTGATGCCTCCCTCCAAGGTCTCGGCGCAGTGTTGATGCAAGAGAAGAAAGTTGTGGCTTATACCTCTCGCCAGTTGAAGCCCAACAAGAAGAACTACCCCACTCATGACCTTGAGTTGGCGGCAGTTGTGCATGCTCTTTTGACTTGGAGACATCTCTTATTGGGAAGAAAAGTGGACATTTTCACTGACCACAAGAGTCTCAAGTACATTTTCACTCAGCCTAATCTCAACCTCAGGCAAACTCGATGGGTCGAAATGATTCAAGAGTATAATCCGAGTATCGAGTATACTCCAGGCAAGGCCAATGTGATTGCTGACGCATTGAGCAGAAAGGCTTATTGCAACAGCCTGATTCTCAAGCCTTATCAACCCGAGCTTTGTGAAGCTTTCCGCAAACTCAATCTGCAAGTTGTTCCTCAAGGTTTCCTCGCCAACCTTCAAGTCTCTCCTACCTTGGAAGACCAGATTCGCCAAGCCCAGCTTCTTGATGCTATGGTGAAAAAGGTGAAGATTGGGATTGCCAAGTGTCAACCCAAGTACAAGTGCTACCGCCTTGATGACAAGGACACTCTCTTCTTCAAGGATCGTATTGTTGTGCCCAAAGGTGACCTACGAAAAGTGATCATGAACGAGGCTCACAATTCTCTCCTCTCCATCCACCTTGGGAGCACGAAGATGTATCAAGACCTCAAGCAGGCTTATTGGTGGACTCGAATGAAGTGTGAGATTGCTCAGTTCGTGAATGAATGTGATGTCTGCAGAAGAGTGAAGGAAGAACACGAAAGGCCAGCTGGTCTTCTCCAACCTCTTGCCATTCCAGAATGGAAGTTTGACCACATTGAGATGGACTTCGTGACTGGGTTTCCAAAGTCCAAGCGTGGCAATGATGCTATATTCGTTGTCATCGACAAACTCACTAAAGTGGCTCACTTTCTGCCTATCAAAGAGTCAATCACTGCAGCTCAATTAGCGGAGCTCTATACCTCTCGGATTGTCTCTCTGCACGGTATTCCACAAGTGATCTCTTCAGACCATGGCATCATCTTTACCTCCAAGTTTTGAGATTCTTTTCGGAAGGCCATGGGCACCAACATCCGCTTCAGCACAGCTTTCCATCCTCAAACTAGTGGTCAAGTCGAGCGTGTCAATCAGATTCTTGAAGATATGCTCAGGGCTTGTGTGATCTCCTTCGGCATGAAGTGGGAGGATTGTCTTCCATATGCTGAATTCTCCTACAACAACAGTTTTCAAGCAAGTTCGGACAAGGCCCCATTCGAAATTCTATATGGCAGGAAGTGCCGTACCCCTCTCAACTGGTCCGAAACTGGTGAACGTCAACTTCTGGGAAATGACTTAATCACAGAGGCAGAAGAGATGTGTAAAGTCATTCAAGATAACCTCAAAGCAGCGCAATCGCGCCAGAAGAGCTACTATGATAGTAAGCACCGTGATTTGTCTTTTGAGATCGGAGATCATGTTTACCTCCGCGTCTCTCCTATGAAAGGTACTCGTCGCTTCGGTATCAAAGGGAAGCTTGCCCCTAGATACGTGGGACCTTTCAAGATCGTCAGCAAAAGAGGCGATCTCGGCTATCAACTCGAGCTTCCTTCAAACTTTACAAATGTGCATGACGTGTTCCATGTCTCTCAGCTCCGAAAGTGCTTCAAGACTCCTGACCGCACCGTCAACTTCGAGGACATTGAGCTCCAAGAAGATCTCTCTTATCGTGAGCACCCCGTTGCTATTCTTGAAGAGACTGAATGCAAGACTCGCAACAAGTCAATCAAATTCCTCAAAGTCAAGTGGTCACACCATTCCGACCGTGAAGCTACCTGGGAACGCGAGGATCACCTCCGTTCTGAGTACCCGGCGTTCTTTCAGTCCTAGATCTCGGGACGAGATCCTTTTGTAGTGGTGGAGTGTTGTAACACCCCGGATATGATTTACCCAATATGTAATCCAACTCTTGCCGTTTCCGGCGTTAAGTTATTTTATTTTCTCGGGTTCGGGTCTTTGTCTCCATGTGTTGTTGTTGTTGTTGTTGTTGTTGTTGTTGTTTTCATGCATCTCATATCATGTCATCATGTGCATTGCATTTGCATACGTGTTCATCTCATGCATTCGAGCTTTTTCCCCGTTGTCCGTTTTGCATTCCGGTGCTTCGTTCTCCTCCGGTGGTAATTTCTACCTTTCTTTCGTGTGTGGGGGTTAAACATTTCCGGATTGGACCGAGACTTGCCAAGCGACCTTGGTTTACTACCGGTAGACCGCCTGTCAAGTTTCGTACCATTTGGACTTCGTTTGATGCTCCAACGGTTAACCGAGGGACCGAAAAGGCCTCGTGTGTGTTGCAGCCCAACACCCCTCCAATTTGGCCCAAAAACCCACCAAAACCCTCTCCATCATCTAGAGCGTTCGATCACGATCGCGTGGTCGAAAACCGCACCTCATTTGAACTCTCCTAGCTCCTCCTATGCCTATTTAAAGACCCCCTCCGATTTCTTCTTCTTCTTCCCCCCGAAACCCTAGCCCCGCTCATCTCCGCGCGCCGGACGTGTCCACCGGCACCGGACAACGTCCGGTTTGCACCACCACCGCCACGTGGCGCGCCCCCACTGGCCCGGTCGCATCTCCCCGCCGTCGGCCCGCAAACCCGCCGCGGGCCCTCCCCGGCCCGAAGGTGCGCCGCCGCCCGAGGCCCCTCGCGCCGCTTCCTCCCAGGCTCCGGCTGCCGCTCCGCCGCGCCGGCGGCCGCCACCTCGCCGAGCCGCCGCACCTCCTTCCGGCGATCGCCGTCGCCGCCACCCGGCCGCCGCGCCGCCGCAAGTCCAGCGACCGCCGTCGCCGCTCCATCCTCATCTCACCGGGATCCGGCTCCGGTGCCCGGCCCCACCGACCTCCTCCTCGTCCTCGAGCTCCGGCAAGTCCCAACTTCGGCGAACGTCAACTCCGGTGATCCTCGTAAAGAGTGCCGATCTGGTTCTGGATCTGAGAGTGCCTCGGTTGACTTCTTGCCCGAAACCCTAATTATTTTGCCCTTGTTCATCGTGCCGTAACTTTGCATCCGTAGATCCGTTTTGGGCATATAGCATATCAAAATGTTCGTCTCAGAGAGTACATCATTTCATCTCATTGCATCATTTTCATTTGAGTTCATCTTGATGCCCGAAATGCTATTGGAAGAATGCTATTTGAGATAATTGTCAGATCTGCTGCTCCAATTAGATATTTGTCATTTTTGCCATGATTAATGAGTGCATGATATGCCCCTGAGCTCTACATGTGTTTTGTTATATGTTTTGCCATCTATCCAGAGGTGCAACCCATATATTTTTGTTAATGTGTGTGGTGACTAGCACCAGCTTGCAAAGTGGTGCATTCGTTAATGCTGATTAAAGGGACTTAGTAATTCCACTAAGTCCTTGACCTGCTTATCTCAATATGCCATATGTTCATGTTGTTTCCTAGTGATCCGTGCCTCTTTTGAGGATGATCAATAAGGATGTTTTGTTAATCTTGTAGTGCTCTATCCATCCATGTCTTTGTTTGCAATTATGGAGCACCCTAGCTTGAGTCAATCGAGCTCTACTTTTGCTATTTCGTGAATCTGGGCAGATTGTCTACTTGTTAGCGATTTTGCGAGGATGTTGTAGTTGATCCGTGCATGCTATGTTATTGTTCTTGCCATGTCTAGCTTGCATAATGTGTATTCTTGGTGGTAGTATGCTTAGATTGTCATGACATGTTGCTGTAGTGAGTGCATCGAGCTCGTTAAACATGCCTACTTGATATCTGATTTGTCATGCTCCAGTTTTTCACTAAGTCTGTGATCTGATTATGTTTTTGCCATGTTCACATGCTTGCAAATGTATTTTCTGATCCCTTTTGGCTCAAGGTCACTAAGCGACTTTTGTTAAGCTCTTTGAGTAGTTCCATGCCATGCTTTACTTTGCCATGTTCAGGTCCCTGTAGAATATAGTTCTTGATCCAAAGTGTGCTACCTGATCTGAAATTCCAGATAAGTGTTAATTTCACTAAGTCTGAAATCTGTTTACCAAATGCATTTTTGCCATGCTTGTTTGAACCTGTTAATCGATGAATTGGCCGTAGCTCAGTGTTCATCTTTTGTTAAGCATCATGAATGGCCCTGCCATGTATTTTGTGCCATGTTTGAGTGCTGTAGCATGTTCATCTTGTTGCATTTAGTTGGTCACTTGTTGTATATCACAGACCGGTGCCATATTTGTTTTGCTCGCCATTTCCAAACCGTGTCTCCGATTCCGGCGTTCTTTATATCGTTTTCAAGAGGAATCATCTCACCTTTCTAGTGCCATACTTGGATTTCCAAGTTGAGGCCAGGTTCATTCATCTCTTGTCAAATCTTGCATATGCATCACATATCGCATCCCGCATAGCATACCATGTTTGCATCATGTTGTTTGAGTTGTGCATGTGGTTGATTGTGTTCCTTTTAGTGGTTTGTCTTGTTTGGGTAGAGCCGGGAGACGAGTTCGCTAACGAGGAGCCCGTTGAGTTTGCTTTCAAGGATCCAGTCAACTCTGACAACTTTGCAGGCAAGATGATCATACCCTCGAAATCACTTCTATCTTTGCTTTGCTAGATGCTCGCTTTTTTGCTATGCCTATGCTACGATGCCTACCACTTGCTTATCCTGCCTACCAAATTGCCATGACAAACCTCTAACCCACCATGTCCTAGCAAACCGTTGATTGGGTATGTTACCGCTTTGCTCAGGCCCTCTTATAGCGTTGCTAGTTGCAGGTGAAGATTGGAGACCGTTCCTTGTTAGAACATTATTTACTTGTTGGGATACCATTATATTATCTAGTTATCTTAATGCATCTATATACTTGGTAAAGGGTGGAAGGCTCGGCCTTTTGCCTAGGTGTTTTGTTCCACTCTTGCCGCCCTAGTTTCCGTCATATCGGTGTTATGTTCCCGGATTTTTGCGTTCCTTACGCGGTTGGGTGATAATGGGAACCCCTTGATAGTTCGCCTTGAATAAGACTCTTCCAGCAATGCCCAACCTTGGTTTTACCATTTGCCTCCTAGCCTTTTTCCCTTGGGTTTCGCGGACTCAAGGGTCATCTTTATTTTAAACCCCCAGGCCAGTGCTTCTCTAAGTGTTGGTCCAACCTAGAGCACCGTGCGGGGCCGTCCCTTGGCAACTTGGGTTACGTTGGCTTCCGTACGCTTAGCTTATCCGATGTGCCCTGAGAACGAGATATGTGCAGCTCCTATCGGGATTTGTCGGCACAGCGGGTGGTGTTGCTGGATTGGTTTTAACTTGTCGAAGTGTCTTGTAGAAATGGGATACCGAGTCTGATCGGAATGTCTAGGGAGAAGGTCTATTCCTTCGTTGACCGTGAGGGCTTGTCATGGGCTAAGTTGGGACTCCCCTGCAGGGATTGAACTTTCGAAAGTCGTGCCCGCGGTTATGGGCAGATGGGAATTTGTTAATGTCCGCCTGTAGATAACTTGAACTTTAACTTAATTAAAATGAATCAACTGTGTGAGTTACCATGATGGTCTCTTCTCGGCGGAGTCCGGGAAGCGAACACGGTGTTGGAGTAATGCTTGCCGCATGTTGTTCTCTAGTTACTCGTTCGCGCTTTGCTATCTCTCCTCGCTCTCTTTTGCGAATAGGTTAGCCATCATATATGCTAGTCGCTTGCTGCAGCTCCACATATTTACCTTGCCTTACCTATAAGCTAAAATAGTCTTGATCGCGAGGGTGCGAGATTGCTGAGCCCCTGTGGCTCACAGATTACTTCCAAACCAGATGCAGGGCCTGATGATTATGTTCCAGATGATGCGCATGAGCTCAAGTGGGAGTTCGATGAAGCTTCCCGCCGTTACTATGTGTCTTTGCCTGATGATCAGTAGTGGTGCCCAGTTGGGGCGATCGGGACCGTGTCGCATGTTGGGTTGATCTTTTATTTTGGCGCCGTAGTCGGGCCATGAGTGTTTGTTTGATGTAATGCTATTTATGTACTTTTATTGATGTGGCGAGTGTAAGCCAACTATGTATCTCCCCTTTTATTATCTATATTACATGGGATGTTGTGATGATTGCCTAACTTGCGACATTGCTTTCAATGCGGTTATGCCTCTAAGTCGTGCTTCGACACGTAGGAGATATAGCCGCATCGAGGGCGTTACACACAGCTTCGCCAGTGAGGCTCTGGCAGATCGTTTGCAAGGGGTGCAGCAGGCTCAGAGCGCCCTAACGGTGTGGGTGGCAAATGGAGGTGTGATGCGCAGTGACAAGGAGCTGTCAGACTGTTAATGGCATACCCAAGGGGTGACCTTCACCACCAACCTCCGAGTACTTCCCCTGGGCAGTTATGACATCATTCTGGGGATCGACTGGTTGGAGCAGCATAGTCCGATGAAAGTGCACTGGAAGGAGAAGACCATGAGTTTTGATTATGCCGGGAAGCGGGTACACTTGCAGGGGGCTCGAGCGGATACTACTCATTGCCAACAACTTTCCAGCAAGGAGTTGGACGCGCTGCTGCAGCGCGCCGGGGTCACACGAGTGGTGCACTTGTGTGCCATGGGGACGGAAGAGATCAAGGCCACAGAACTACCAGTTCCTCCAGCTATTTCCGACCTTCTGCAAGAGTACAGCCACCTGTTTGCTGAGCCGAGCGGCTTGCCACCACGACGCGCCTTCGGCCACACTATACCCCTGCTGCCTGGAGTGCGCCCGGTCAACATCCGACCGTACCGCTACAGTCCGGCGCAGAAGGATGAGATTGAAAAGCAGGTGGCTGACATGTTGGTGCAAGGAATCATCGTACCCAGCACAAGTCCGTTTGCATCACCAGTCCTGCTAGTGCAGAAAAAAGACCTGACATGGCGTTTCTGCGTAGATTACCGGCACCTCAACGCAGTGACAGTTAAGAACCGGTCCCCCCTACCGGTGATCGATGAACTTCTGGATGAACTTGCGGGTTCCAAGTTTTTCACCACCTTAGACTTGTGCCCGGGGTACCATCAAATTCGTATGAAGCCCGAGGATGAGCACAAAACCGCCTTCAAGACGCACCACGGTCATTTCGAGTTCCGGGTTCTTTCCTATGGACTAACCGGCGGTCCAGCGACCTTCCAAGGGGGAATGAACATTGTTTTGGCACCGGTCAACCGAAAAGAAGTCTTGGTTTTCATTGATGACATCCTGATCCACAGCGCCACTCTGGAACGACACATCCAACTTATGCGGCAAGTGTTCGAGCTACTTGACGAACACCAACTAAAGATTAAGTTGAGCAAGTGTTCATTTGCCAGAACCAGCCTCACCTATCTGGGACACAAAATCAGTGAAGAAGGAGTTCAGACAGACGGCAAGAATGTGGCGGCAGTTCAGAAATGGCCAACCCCGGCAAATGTCAAGGAGGTGCGCGGGTTTCTTGGATTAGCAGGTTACTACCGCAAGTTCGTCAAGAACTTTGGCATCATCAGCCGGCCGCTCACGGATCTGCTCAAGAAGAACACAATCTTCAGATGGACTGAGCTCGAAGCCGCAGCGTTCCAAGAGCTCAAAACTGCATTAGTCACTGCTCCTGTGTTGGCCCTGCCGGATTTCTCGAAGCCATTCGAGCTCGAAACAGATGCCTCAGACCGAGGCATTGGAGCAGTGTTGTGCCAGGGCAACCACCCAGTGGTGTTTCTCAGCAAAGCATTGGGTCCCAAGAACCATGCCTTGTCCACTTACGAAAAAGAAGGGTTGGCAATCCTTATGGCAGTTGAGCAGTGGCGTATTTACCTACAGAGTGAAGAGTTCGTGATCCATACAGACCAATGCAGCCTGGTACACCTCGAAGATCAGCGCTTGGCTACACCCTGACAGCAGAAGATTATGGCAAAACTGCTGGGTTTGTGCTACAGAATTGTGTACAAACGAGGAGAAGACAAACCGGGTGGCAGACGCTCTGTCACGTCGACCCGGGCCACTCCAAGGGGACCTGGCCACAGTTACAGTGGTAGTTCCAATCTGGCTTGAAGTAGTGCAGCAAGGGTACAACACTGACCCAGTAACTCAAAAATTGCTTGCACGACTAGCTACAGAACCCAACGACCACGATGGATTCCTCCTGCAGAATGACATCATCAAACATAATGGGCGCGTGTGGCTCGGGAACAGTGTGCCCCTGCAGAAACAAGTCTTGGCAGCCTTGCACTCCGGCGCGATCAGCGGTCACTCAGGGTTCAATGCCACCTACCGTCGAGTCCGCCGGCTGTTCACTTGGCCGGGCATGAAGCAACATGTGAAGCTGCTGGTGGAGGAATGTCAGGTTTGCAAGCAAGCAAAACCGGAACGGGTCCGTTACCCAGGACTGCTGGAACCCCTGCCCGTGCCCAAGCAAGCTTGGGAGCTTATCACCATGGATTTGGTTGAAGGACTGCCGCAGTCATCGCGATACAACAGCATCATGGTGGTAGTGGACAAGTTCTCGCGGTACGCGCACTTCATCCCATTGTCGCACCCCTTCACGGCGTTTCAAGTTGCCCTTGCCTTCGTCAACAACATATACAAGCTGCACGGTTGCCGGAGGCTATCGTCTCGGATCGAGACCCCATTTTCACCAGCACCATGTGGAAGGAGCTGTTCAGGTTGACTCACACGGAACTGCGCATGAGCACGGCGTGGCACCCGCAGACCGGAGGGCAATCCAAGCGAGTAAACCAATGCCTGGAGACATACTTACGCTGCTTTGTGCATGCATGCCCGTCCAAGTGGTCTGCATGGTTGGCCCTCGCAGAGTTCTGGTACAACACCTCATCACATTCAGCTTTGGGAACTTCTCTGTTTGAGGCTCTGTACGGTCACGGCCCTCGGCATTTTGGTATTCTGGACCCAATGGCGTGCGCTGCACCGGACCTTCAGGATTGGCTTCAGGATCGAGCCCAGGTGGAGGCACTGCTACAGTAACATCTGCTTCGTGCACAACAGCAAATGAAAGAATCTGCGGACAAGCGACGATCGGACCGCGTGTTTGAAGTGGGCGACTGGGTGTTCCTCAAGATCCAGCCCTAACTACAACGCTCCCTCACCACCAGAACTAACCAGAAGCTGTCGTTCAAATACTTTGGTCCCTTTCAGGTGATTTAGCGAGTGAGTTCGGTGGCGTACAAGCTCCAGCTTTCGGACAAGTGCTCCATACACCCCGTCTTCCACGTCTCTCAACTGCGGCGCGCCTTACCACCAACAGATAAGGCCCTCGAGGACCTGCCCATGGCAGCCGCACCAAGCCCGGAGCCAGTGGAGATCCTGGCCAGCCAGCAACGTTTACGAGGCACGACTCCACTGCAGCAAGTGCTGGTGAGGTGGACTGATCAGCAAGCCTCATTGGCAACCTGGGAGGATCGCGACGAGCTGCATCGACACTACCCTGACGCTCCAGCTTGGGGACAAGCTGTTTCTCAAGATTGGGGGGGGATGTTACGGTCCACCCTACTATCACTATGAAGAGCCCGCGAGAGACAAGGCCTAGGAACCAGACAAGAGGGTGAGAAGGCCCAGCGAGCGCTACCCAGCCCACAAGTGGGTGACCTAGCCTACTATCGGGGCGAGTCACTGGAGGACGGCAGGCAGGAACCAGTTGGCATTCTTGACGGCGGCAGCTTCTTCCCCTTTCTCCCCTTCCTTTCCCTCCTTAGAACCATAGCTACTTCAGATTTGGTGTAATTTAGAGAACACTACTGTACTAGATCGACCGAGAGCGTAACAGATGCACACCATGACAACCATCGATTTGGCCTCTTGCGGGGATCCTACATCGCTCTCTCCAGCAGCACACGCCTCCTCCTAGGAAGAACGTCACCTGTGTTTCAACGCAACACCGGGACACCGTCAGTGAGCTCTCCATTGCAGCCCCGGTGAGCTACATCACAACTCCGAGACCTCTGGTGAGCGCTCCATTGCAGCATTGGGAACGCCGGCGAGCTATCCATTGCAACACCAGGAGGGAGCGTCGGACCGCTCCATTGCAGCTCCGGCGAGAGGCATTGCAGCTCCGAGACCTCTGGCGAGCGCTCCATTGCAGCGTTGGGAACGCCGGCGAGCTCTCCATTGCAACACCAGGAGGGAGTGTCGGACCGCTCCATTGCAGCTCCGGCGAGATGAATCGCAGTTCCGAGACCTCCGGCGAGCGCTCCATTGCAGCGTTGGGGACGCCAGCGAGCTCTCCATTGCAACACCAGGAGGGAGCGCCCGGCCTCTCCATTGCAGCTCCGGCGAGACGCATCACAGCTCCGAGACCTCCGGCGAGCGCTCCATTGGAGCTTTGGGAACGCCGGGGAGCTCTCCATTGCAACACCTGGAGGAGGCGTCGGACCGCTCCATTGCAGCTCCGACGAGATGCATCGCAGCTCCGAGACTTCCGGTGAGCGCTCCGTCGGAAGCGTCAGTGAGCTCTCCCTTGCAGCACCGGGAGGGAGCACTAGCGAGCTCTCCATTGCAGCCATGCAGCACCACCGAAGTTGCTACCCCGTCGTCACAGAAAGACATAGCAGTAATTTCCCGTCGCTGCTACACAAACGCCGCCCGCCGCGGCCGCCGTTGTAGCAATGGTGCTGCTGCAAAAAAAACAAGCGTTGCATGCTGAGAGGGGGCACACCAGAACCTTGCAGCCGAGGGCCGGAGTCGCCCTGCCCCGGCCTTCCAACAGTCGTGCTGTTGTGGTCGCCGTCGTCGCCCTTCCCCTTTTTCAGTCGCAGCCCGTGGCGAAGATGCATCAGTGATTTGGTTGAGTCATCCTGTCTGCGTTTGACGGGGTTGGGCGGAGGATGCATCAAGGCGGCGGCCGGCGGCAGCCCCTGCCAATTCCTAGCTGCTGTGGTGGTGCTTTTCATGGGTCCTTTCATCTGGCTCAGGGAAGAAAAGAAACATGTGGACGAGGTAGCTTTGTCGCTGGAGAGGTAAGGTTGGAGGAAGCGGTGGGACGCCTGGCACATGGCACGTGGCGCATGAAGGGGGTTTACGAGATGAAGAAATCAGTCGGTAGATTTAGATACTTTTCCGTTGTCATTTGGTATGATTATTGGGACTGCTCATAAAACCAATGCAACACAAATATGTCGCACCAAAACACGGCAATATTAACACGACTATGATCATCACGTGCTTGAAATTGCTCCTGTGTATTCATTTGCTTTTCATTTTATTTTATACTCTCTCAATTTCGCAAAAAAAAGTTGCATTTTTACCAACGTGCAGCCATCCTCAACTCCAAGTTACTTTGTGTAAAAAAGCTGCAAACTACAAATTTTTTTAACACAGTACAGACGCAAGTGCTCATATACACGCGTATACACTCACCCCTATGAACGCACACATGCACGCCCTACCCCTATGAGCACCTCTGAAAGAATGAGCCAACATATCATCTTGGAATTTACGAAGTCACCGTAGGCACCTCGTCATCGACGAGAACGTCTCCTCCTACTGAATGCACATCGCTGGAAATCCTGAAATAAATCCGAAAATAAATGCGAGCATCAGGACTTGAACCCTGGTGGGCTGGAGATACCATAGTGCCTTTAACCATCCAACCACAGGTTGATTCGCTGCAAACTACAAACTGATTGGTCGAGTAAAATTGCATACTTCCTGCAGAAAAAAGAGCGTAAAAGCTTCGTATCTTCAAATGATACAATTGTAGGAATAGAAGCGTGAGTTTTAGTCTTTTACTCCCTCTGCTTCTAAAAATAAGCTTTTTTATAGATCTCAACAAAGACTACATAAGGATGTATATAAACATATTTTAGAGTGTAGATTCAATCATTTTGCTCTGTATATGGTTCATATTGGAATATCTAAAAGCTCTTATATTTAGGAATGGAGGAAGTAGATAATAGAGTTAAAAAAATGTAGGCCATTAGTAAAGCCATAAAACATCATATAATAAACCAATTAGTTGACAAAAAAGATGGAGTCTATGTACTAAATCAATAAATCATTATCTCATTATCACCAAACTTGCTTATTGAACCCATTTAGAGGGCCAATATGCACGTTATGTTCATTAGGTTTTATTTATAGTAAATGATTGTTGGTCGCCAAAGACACAACCGCCTCCACCGCTCAAGAAAAAGGGCGCTAGGGTTCCTCCCAAGGGCTTCGGCACCGCTGGCACCCCACGCCTCGAGGTGCTTTCTGGCACCGAGAAGGTGAGGGGAACTACGACTTGGGTTGACTGTGGAGCCTTTGGTCGCCTTAGCTTTAGTAGGGTTAAGTCCTTCCCGTCCTATCATGTCCTTCTTTTAGCGATGTTGTTTGGCATCGATGGATGGCGTGTGAAGCTTTAGTCAATGACAGATCTTGGGCCTTGGATTTTTTTCGTTGTTTTGTTAAGGTGGTCGACGGTGGCCTACTAAGGGATGGCACCGCGGTGTGTTTTCTACGATTCCTTCCCTATCCGAGGAGGTTAGCCAGATGGGGCTTCGTCGGCGAACTTATGAGGCGTGTGTGCCCCCTTCTCCGTCTGTTCGGAGTTGGGTTATCTCCCGGCCTTCTTCGGTGCCAACTTTTTCAGGATGTCATACATCAAGATTTTGATCACCCGTGTCTTCTGGTTTACATCGACGACTTATCGGCCGCTACTTCTTCAAGCTTCTGGGTGTCAACAAGGTTGCACCAATGAGACTGCGTTTAGAGGCGGCGGCAAGTTTTCTTAATGGCGCGTCGTCAATGGATGCAGAAGGAAGATGGTGCCAATAATTTCTTGTTCTTTTTAAGATATTCTTGTAGGGGCTGATTTTGTTGGTAGACCATCTAGCGTAAGCGATTGCAGTTTGGTCAGACCATAAACACATAAATTTATTATCTTCTACTTTTCTCCTGCTTAAAAATAACATAAGGTTCTGTCGTGCGCTCGGTCTTCATCCTTCATCCAACCTTCCGTACATTTCCTCCTTACTCTCTGTTTTGGGTTTCTCCCTCCCATTTCTAACTTTTTTTCATTGCTTTGACCTGCAAACCACGCCAATTGTCCCACCTCTTCGGTCTTCATTGATACACATAATAGGACTATCATAGAGGAAACCGCAAGAAGTGAGATGCCATGTATCTCAATTCCTATAGAAAAAGGGATGTAACTTCAACAGGATATAAACTTTTTCATTGTGTTTAGGCTAATTTTTCTTCTTTCAAATGCGATGAATTGATCTCTATCCTAAGTAGGAATAGGAATCCATTTCTATAAACCAAAGAGATCCAAAGAAATGATTCCTACAAAATTCTTATCCTCTAAAATTCCTACAAAATTGTTCTAAACCAAACGAGACATTCCTCTTAAATACTTACATCAAATTAAATGGACCCAAATATCCAGCAAACGTCAGATTTTTTTAGGCATGACAAATCAAACATTTTTCATGGCAAATTATATTTGTCGAGGATGGCAAGATTAATTGCGAGCATGGCAAATCCGCTCAGTTCATTTTTACCAGAAAACTGTCGTGCTTGCAAACTAAATTTGCCATCCACGGAGCAATATAAATTACCATGAAAACGTTCAATTTGCCATGCCTAAAAATCAATTTCTGGATAAAATTATGTTTTTGGTAAGCCAATAAATACTTATCAAATAAAATTTATCAAATATAACACCCTTTTTTTTTGAAAATATCAAATATAACACCCTAATCACACTAATATGGGCATTATCTGGTACTCCGTACGAAAGAAAACATTCCTTGAGTAGCTGCGGAGTCGGAGTCGGAGTCGGATCAGTTGACGTCGAGTCCTACACGAGCTCGAACATGTACCGCTTTTCCTCCCGCCCAAGCTCTGCTGGATATATATGAACACGCATCGGCGCTCGCAACAATGCACGCGATCGATCCGGCCACTCTGCGTTGCTGCGTTTCCTTTGCTCCGATCTATCTTGATCTTCCGGCCGGCACCAGCATCATGGCGTCCCCGTACACCCCGCAGCTGACGGCATGGCGCGCCGCGGCTGGCAGCGGCGTGGAGGTGGAGCGCGACTGCGTCGAGCACGAAGGGACAGTGTACACCGTGCGGCGGGGGAAGGAAGCCGGCGACATGGCGGAGCGCGAGTGTGTGGAGATCGGCGGGAAGGTGTTCGCGCTGGCCGGCGAGAAGGAGGTGGCGGTGCACGGCGGCAAGGTGCTGCGCTGCGTGGAGTTCCCGACATCGTCGGCGACGGCGCTGCGGCTGACGGTGACGGAGGGGGCCGAGAAGGAGGTGGCCGAGGTCGTCGAGCCGGACGGCGCGCTGCGTGTGCTGGGCTGCGGGGGGTGCTACGAGGCGGTGGCCGGCACGCGGGAGCACGTGGTGGACGTGCAGGGGGAGGAGGAGGCGTTCGTCCTGCTCGTGTCCGTGCGCGAGGAGGACGCGCGCATCGTGCGCGTCCAGAGACTCAACTGACCAAATCCCAGTTGGTTATTGCTGCGCTGTGGTTGCAACTCTTGTCGAGAAAAAGACATGGATTTCTAACTGGCTATGGCATGCGCACTCGCTGAAAAACTGTGCAACGTGATATGAACCGCATATATGAGATTCACTGTTCCACGTTGTACTAAATTGGTTTTTTACACCGAACACATACGAATATATTCTGTTCAAACGTACATGCCACTCTTTTTTTTTTTGAAAAGGAACGTACATGCTACTATAGCAATGTAAACATTCTTGAAAATTTTCAAAAAAAAAATCACAAAAAATGTAGAGTGGCAAAGAATAAATGGAGAAAACGGGGAGGATGATATCCACCCGGATTGAGAAAGGGTCTGTCTAGGATGCATCTAGATGTGACATAGACTTGATGTCCACTATGTTTATGGTCTTTTTTTTGTCCCACTTTTTTTTGTTCCTTGTTGTTGCCTTATTTGTGGGAATTTAGATGTGACATCTTTAGAAAATATCTAAATGTGTGAACCAACCTGTGGTTGGATGGTTAGAGGGACTGTGGTATCTCCAGCCCACCAGGGTTCAAATCATGGTGCTCGAATTTATTTCTGGATTTATTTCAGGATTTCCGGCAATGCGTATTCAGTGGGAGGAGGCTCAGCCTTTTGAAGGTGCTTATAGAGGTGAGGGTATGCACGTGTATATGAGTGTTTGTGTTTGTACTGATGTTAAAAAAAAGAAAATATCTAAATGTAAATTTGACAAATTGATTGAGAAAATCCGGTTTGCTCTAAACGTGTCGTACGAAGGGAGGACGTCCAATCCAAAGCTCCGATCAAACCCACACCGCCGCGCGCAGCAAGTATTACGTAGTAGTACGTTCGAAGCGATCGGTTAATCGTAGG
This sequence comes from Triticum urartu, assembly GCF_003073215.2. Taxonomy (NCBI): domain Eukaryota; kingdom Viridiplantae; phylum Streptophyta; class Magnoliopsida; order Poales; family Poaceae; genus Triticum; species Triticum urartu. The sequence continues at coordinate 266,944,662 of NC_053028.1, forward strand.
TACGTACATCGATGGCGCCGCCCCGGACGGCCGGAGAAGCGCAGGCCTGCGCATCACGCTCCGTCCTCTGGTTCATGGCCGTGCTCCACCAGGTCCACGCCGCAGTCGTCTACTCGGCCTTCCTCGCCGGCGACCCTCTCTACTTCACCTGCGTCCCCTGGCGGCTGCCGCTGCTGCTCTCCATGTACGCCTACGCCTCGCTGGCCCTGTTGATCCTGTCCCACGTGGAGCTGTTCCTGCCGCGCGTGTCCTTTGCGGTGCACCAGGCGCTGCTCTACCGCGGCCTCATCGCCGTCGGCGGCGGCGTCGTCAACCCCATGGGGAGCTTCGTGCTCGGCCTCCCCGCCGGCCACGACGGCGTTGTGGCGGCTTGCACTTGTCTCGTCGCCGTGCTCATCGGCGGGCTCCTCGTGCTGTGGGGGTGGCTTGCTCGCGGGTACGGCGGTGGCGGCCAGCCGTCGGGTAAAACTACAACCGGCACAGCTGCAGGAAACTCTATGCCCAAGACATGCCCACGCGTTCTGGAAAAAATACCGAAAGCATGTTGTGGTGGAGAACCTCGGCGTCTCGTGTCCGGCCAATGTGGCACCAAGTTCAAACAGGTTGTGGTGAACACCAGGGAAACAACACCGGCATAGCAATTGCAGGAAAAACCTTGTGTACATCACACTTCACAATGATGGAGAGGCCGGGTTATCTCTTTTCCAAAAAACTCTATGTAGAAATTGTTGGATTAATTATGTGCCTGAAACCATATTCAAATTACTCAAAAGTATACTAGATGATCCACCACAGGGTTGTAGCTGGAATATTTTTTGCAATATATTTTAATGAGATTTCGTTGTATGAAAGATGAATATTTGGGGTGGCAGTATGTAAACTGATACATATATTTCCCGCAAAAAAAAACTAATACATATCAATTATTGTGTAGTTGCAAAATAATCATTAAATATAAATAGCATAATAGAGCGGAAATCATCATGCATGTTTGCATGTGTGATCAAATTTTTTCTATGCATGGTTGCATGCCCCGAGATGGCATGCTTGTATGCAGAAAAATAAGTTAATGGGGCTATTTAGATATATAAGATTATGATGCATGTTTGCATGTGATGTAATGGAGTATGCATGATTGCATCCTGAGATGGCAGGTTTACATGTTGGGAGAAATGAGTTAGTACAACTAGCTATTTAGATACAGAGGATATAGCGTGACCAATATCTGCTCTTTCTCCATCGAATAATATACATGAGTGCTTACACTAGTAGAAAAATGATCAAATGTTCAGCTCATTAGTCCCGGTTTGTATTTGAGCCGGCACTAATGTGACCATTAGTATCGGTTCCAACAGTTAGCCGGGCTGCTCTCATTAGTACCGGTTCGTGTCGAACTTTTAGTACCGGTTCGTTCCATGAACCGGTACTAAAGAGAGTGGTGGCAGGATGTTGTCAGTCTGGGGCCCCTACAACACCTTTAGTACCGGTTCGTGGCACGGACCGGTACTAAAGGTCGTCCTATATAAACCTTTCGTCCACCCGAGCTTACTCTGTTTTTCCCTTTCCCCTCTTCTCTTTGTTCTTTCCCTCTACCTCGAGCTCATCACACATTTTGCCCAAATTTTATCAAGATTTGAAGGCCCCCATCCATTCAAGTGATCACAAAGGCAAGCAACTTGGTCCTTTCATCTCTCATTGCTAGATTAGCTATTGCAATGCTTTGTATAGTCATTAATTTGTGGGTTTTAGTATTTTGGGAGGAATTATATGTGGTAGCTAGTTTATTTGATTTATATGCAATTTGAGCTCAAAATGACTCTTAGTTTGCATATGTAGGTGTGGTTTACTTAGTGCATTCCCGTATCCGTCCTAACCACCGTCGATCGTCCGCACCGTCCTGTCGCCGGCACCACCTTGTGGGGTGAGCCTCTTGTTCTTATCTTTTTTATATTAAAAAAATCATGTTTGTATGATTTAGATATATAGTTACTTGTATAATTATCTTACCCGTACGTTGTTTGTTATTCATAGTGCCATGGTTTTGATATCCGTCCCCGTCGGCCCTCGTCCGGGCTATGATTCAGATGTGTTATATTTTCTTTTATAACTATTTTGTTGCATTTCGTGTTTATGACAAATTATGCACATCAAGTTGACATAGCTATTTTTATCTAGGAGATATGTGAATCGGAAATTCCAACCGAACATATTGTCGAGAGGTTAAATTTAGTTGAAAGAGAAAATGAGTATTTGAAAGAAAAATTGAAAAAAATTAAGGGGGAGAAGATGGAATTGGAGTTGCATGTTGCCGATGTCATCGATGATCACAAGATCAAGATGGAGAAAATGTGCTTGAAGATTAGAAAGATTAGAAAATATGCCATTGATAGTGAGGCTTGGTATCATTATCCTGTTGGATCAATTGTTACCTTAGTTGCGATCTTGATCGCATTTGTTGCTGCATTTAAATGCTTTAGCTAGAGAGTTATTTATATGTTTGCTTTATGAGAATAAGTGTTGTATGAACTTTATGTATGAACTTGTATTACTTTGGTCTATTCGGTGCTGTGTAATGAAGATGAGCCGGCAATGGATGTACGATGACCGATGCTCTCCCGAGTTCGTTGAAGGCGTGCATACTTTTCTGATTGCGGCTCAGGAAAACAAGCGGGCGGATGGTTTTATGCCTTGTCCATGTGCTGGCTGTAAGAATGATCACAATTATTCTAACTCAAGAACCATTCACATCCACATGTTTGAGTCCGATTTCGTGCCTCACTATAATGTTTGGACCAAGCACGAAGAAGGAGGGGTTATGATGGAAGAAATGAAGAAGAAGAGGATGAGATAGCTATCCTGGCCATGGCGGGTTCCCTGAATACGATGATACAACAATGGGGGAAGAAGTTGAGCCGGCAATGCAGGAAGAAGCTGAGCCGGCAATGCGGGAAGAAGCTGAAGAAGAGGCATCAGATGAGCCAACTGATGATCTAGGTCGGGTCATTGCCGATGCAGAGAGAAACTGCACAAATTAAAAGGAGTAGAAGAAGTTGCAGCGCATGTTAGAGGATCACAAGAAATTGTTGTACCCGAATTGCGAAGCTGTCAAGAAAAAGCTGGGCACCACACTGGAATTAATGCAATGAAAGGCAGAGAATGGTGTATCTGACAAGGCATTTGGAAAGTTGCTGGTAAAGTTAAAGAAGATGCTTCCAAAGGACAACGAATTTCCCGAGAGTACGTACGAAGCAAAGAAGGCTGTCTGCCCTCTAGGGTTAGAGGTGTAGAAGATACATGCATGCCTTAATGATTGCATCCTCTACCGCGGTGAGTACGCGGATTTGAACGCGTGCCCGGTATGCGGTGCATTGCGCTATAAGATCAGCCGCAATGACCCTAGTGATGTCGAGGATGAGTGCCCCAGGAAGAAGCAGATTCCTGCCAAGGTGATGTGGTATGCTCCTATAATACCATGGTTGAAATGTTTGTTCCTAAACAAAGAGCATGCCAAGGCGATGCGATGGCATAGAGAAGACCGTAAGAAAGACGGGAAGTTGAGAGTACCCGCTGACGGGTCACAGTGGAGAAAAATCGAGAGAAAGTACAGGAAGGAGTTGCAGGTAACGCAAGGAACGTATGGTTTGGTCTAAGCGCAGATGGCATTAATCCTTTTGGGGAGCAGAGCAGCAACCATAGCATGTGGCCTGTGACTCTATGTATGTATGACTTTCCTCCTTGGTTGTGCATGAAGCGGAAGTTCATTATGATGCCAGTGCTCATACAAGGCCCTAAGAAACCCGGCAACGACATTGATGTGTACCTGAGGCCATTAGTTGAAGAACTCTTACAACTGTGAAATGGAACATGTGTATGTGCGTGGGATGAGCACAGACAGAAAGAATTTGACCTAAAGGCATTGCTATTCGTGACCATCAATGATTGACCTGCTCTCAGTAACCTTTCAGGACAGACAAATAAGGGATACCGCGCATGCACGCACTGTTTGGATGATACCGACAATATATATTTGAATAATTGTAATAAGAATGTGTACCTGGGACATCGTCGATTTCTTCCGAGCAGGCATCTCGTAAGAAAGAAAGGCAAGCATTTCAAAGGTGAGGCGGATCACCGGACGAAGCCTCGCCACCGTACTGGTGCTGATGTACATGATATGGTCAAGGACTTGAAGGTAATCTTTGGAAAGGTGAAAGAACATGCGGTGCCCCCATGTTTGGTTTTGGAAACTGATGACAATCTCTATGGACTAATGGTTGCCTTGAGTTATATTTGAAGGTTTTGTCCATAGGCTTTTCTTGGAGTACATGTGTTGGTTTCAAGAAAAGTTTGTGTCGACCAAGGTGCTATTCAAGGAATTATCCAAAGATTGGTCATTTGAGAGTTGAGCTTATTGCAAGCATGTCTTGAAGAAGAAGATTGTGTGATCATTCATGTTTACCTTCAAGACATCATCCAAACGAAGAGAGTTGGAAAGATTCAAGGTTGATCAAGACTAAGTCAAGAGTGAATCAAGTTGATCAACTCACAAAGCATAGAAGATGTACCGAGAGGGTTCAAGTGATCCCATGGTTTGGTAAGCATTGTCCATTGTGCTTTGTGTACTAACCCATGGTCTATGTGAGAGTTCTACGTGGAGTTAGGTACATGTTCATGGGCTTGTGTCAAGAGGAAGATATCTCTCAACCCATGGAGAGGATGACATCAAGTGGTGATCGTCATCAAGATTGCCGTGTGCAAGTTCAAGTGGATCATCGCGAAGAGATCAAGTGCTTGAAGCTTGCTGGCAATTGTGGTGACAATGGACTTGTGAAGATGTGCCGAAGAGTGGCTCATCCATAGTGGTCTATGGGGGAGCAATCATCTAGTCTTCATCGTGCCAACACAATCAAGAAAGGTGGTCCAACTTGAGGAAGTCAAGATCGTCATCATCTAGCTCAAGTGGACCATGTGCAAGGCAAAGATTTGCCCTTGATAGGTTTGTTATTTTACCGGTCTCATGATGGTAGTTGGGAGACCGGGTTATAGGATCGATTGCCGTACTATCAAGGGGGCTCTCGATGAGTAGCTTGATTGTATCGTTCGTAGAGAGCTCAAACCATTGCATCCTTGCATCATCTTTCTTGGTTCTTGTTTGGTTCTCTTTGTGAGTCTTAGAGCTTATGGTCATCTTGATGACAAGCTTGAGTTCATCAAAAACGGAGTTCGCATGCTTCTTCTATGATGTTTTCGATGTTGGAGGTTTTGCCGGTTCTTCTCGGTTGGAGGTTTCACTCCTCTATTTGTTGGCATTCCTCCCCTGCCTCTTCTTACTATAACCAGTCGCTGTTTTGATGCTACTCGTCGTCTTGTTTTCAACAAGCTTGAGTTTTCTCAATTCGGAGCTCATATGCAGAAGTTATGGCAGTTCTGATTTTCTTGAGTGTGGTTTTTGTCAGGGTCCCAGCGGTAGTACCGTGGTACCCAGCGGTAGTACCGCTGAGGAGTCACAAGTGGCAGTACCGCTCCGCAGCGGTAGTACCGCGGGCCACAGCGGTAGTACCGCTCCTCGGAGCGGTAGTACCGCTTGATGGTCTCAGCAGTAGTACCGTTGCGGCTCCGTGCTCCTACCGCCTCGACTCGAGTGCGCTTTTTCTCGTGTCGGGTTTTGCGGCACTTGCTGCGGTAGTAGTGGCGGTAGTACTGCTTATTAGCGGTAGTACCGCCCTGCCTCCACGGTAGTATCGCTCTGGGTCCCAGCCCCAGCCCTTTTCTTCTGGCGCGGCAGTACCGCTGAAGGGGAGCGGTAGTACCGCTTATGAGCGGTAGTACCGCCCTGCCTCCGCGGTAGTACCGCTCTCTGCGGGGCTGAGTGGGGGATAACGGTTGGATTTTTCCCCTCCTATAAAAGGGGGTCTTCTTCCCCTTTGAACCTTATCCTTTGAGCTCGTGTTCTTCCCCCATTGTTGACCTTCTTCGAGCTTGCTAAACTCTCAATCCCTCCATGGATTCTTGCTAGTTTTTGAGGGAAAAGAGAGAGGAGATCTAGATCCACATTTCCACCAATCACTTTCTCCTCTATGTGAGGGGAACCCCTTGGATCTAGATCTTGGAGTTCTTGGTGTTCTCCTTCTTGTTCTTCCTCTCATTTTCCTCCCTAGCATTAGTTGCTTCGGTGGGATTTGAGAGAGAAGGACTTGGGCACTTCGTGTGCCCTTGCCATTGCATTTGGTGCATCGGGTTGAGTTCTCCACGTGATACGTGGAAGTTACAAGTTGAGAAGCTTATTACTCTTGGGTGCTTGGTACCCTTGAGCTTGTTCCTCTTGGGTGCTTGGGCTCCCTAGACGGTTGTTGGTGTTCGGAGCTCAATCATTGTGGTGCAAAGCTCCGGGCAAGCGTCGGGGTCTCCAATTAGGTTGTGGAGATCGCCCCGAGCAATATGACGGGTACCGGTGACCGCCCCCAAGGGTTGCCAAAGTGTACGGGTTCGGTGACCGCCCCCAAGGGTTGCCATTTGTACGGGTTCGGTGACTGCCCTCAAGGGTCCCTTAGTGGAATCACGGCATCTTGCATTGTGCGAGAGCGTGAGGAGATTACGGTGGCCCTAGTGGCTTCTTGGGGAGCATTGTGCCTCCACACCGCTCCAAACGGAGATTAGCATCCGCAAGGGTGTGAACTTCGGGATACATCGTCGTCTCCTCGTGCCTCGGTTATCTCTTACCCGAGCCCTTTACTTATGCACTTTACTTTGTGATAGCCATATTGTTTCTTGTCATATATCTTGCTATCACATAGTTGCTTATCTTTCTTAGCATAAGTTGTTGGTGCACATAGGTGAGCCTAGTTGTTTTAGGCTTTGTGCTTGGCAAATTAACCGCTAGGTTTATTCTGCATTTGTTCAAGCCTAAACCGTAATTATTTTAAAACACCTATTCACCCCCCCTCTAGCCAACATCCACGATCTTTCAAAAGGGTCCTGGCGGACAACCTGTTCCGAATGACGCTGACGGATGCGCACCCATGTGGAAGAAGAAATCTATATTTTGGGACCTTCCCTATTGGAAAGACCTAGAGGTCCGCTCTGCAATCGACGTGATGCACATGACGAAGAATCTTTGCGTGACCCTGCTTGGCTTCTTGGGTGTGTATGGGAAGACAAAAGATACACCGGAGGCATGGGAGGACCAGCAACGTATGCACGGAAAAGACGTCATACATCAGGGTCATGCCAGCTACGCTCTTACCAAAGAAGAGAAGGATATCTTCTTTGAATGCCTGCTTAGTATGAAGGTACCGTCTGGCTTCTCGTCGAATGTAAAGGGAATAATAAATATGGCAGAGAAAAAGTTTCAGAACCTAAAGTCTCATGACTGCCACGTGATTATGATGCAACTACTTCTGGTTGCATTGAGGGGGCTTCTACCGGAAAACGTTCCGAAAAACGTTCGATTAGCCATTGTGAAGCTATGTACATTCCTCAATGCAATCTCTCAGAAGGTAATCGATCCAGAAATCATACCAAGGTTAGAGAATGATTTGGTGCAATGTCTTGTCAATTTCGAGTTGGTGTTCCCACCATCCTTCTTTAACATCATGACGCACGTTCTATTCACCTATGCGAAGAGATTAACGTTCTTGGTTCTGTATTTCTACACAATATGTTCCCTTTTGAGAGGTTCATGGGAGTCTTAAAGAAATATGTTCATAACCGTGCTAGGCCAGAAGGAAGCATCTCCAAGGGCCATGAAAATGAGGAGGTCATTGAGTTTTGTATTGACTTTATTCCTGACCTTAATTCGATTGGTGTTCCCGAATCGCGGCATAAGGGAAAACTAGATGGAAAAGGCACGCTAGGAGGGAATCAAATAATATGTATGAACGGGCATTCTCTCACTCAAGGGCACTACACAGTTCTACAGAATTCCGTCTTGGTGGCTCCGTATATGGAGGAACACAAGAATTTTCTACGCTCCAAACACCCAGAGCAGTCTGACGACTGGATTACACGTGAACAAACGGAGACTTTCGCCGGTTAGTTGCAGACACGTGCCATGCATGACGCCGTTATTGAAGATGACCTGTACTTGCTGTCTATGTTACCATCTTCAAATATAATGACTTTCAAAGGGTACAAGATAAATGGGAATACATTTTACATGATTGCCCAAGAGAAGAAGAGCACAAACCAAAATAGTGGTGTTCGCTTTGATGCAGAAACCAAGACGGGAAAGGACACATATTATGGTTACATAGAGGACACATGGGAACTTGACTATGGACGTGATTTGAACATCCCTTTTTTTGGGTGCAAATGGATGAATATGACACGAGACGGGGTAACGGAAAACCCGCAGTACGGAATGACAATAGTGGATCTCAACAATCTTGCGTACGTAGACGAACCATTCGTCCTAGCCAATGATGTGTCACGGGTTTTCTATGTGAAGGACATGTCTACCAATCCGAGAAAAAGAAAAGATAAGGAAGCGAATACATCATACAATGAGCCAAAGCGCCACATAGTTCTTTCAGGGAAAAGAAACATCATGGGAGTGGATGACAAGACAGACATGTCAGAAGATTATGAAAAGTTTGATGAAATTGCTCCATTCACAGTGAATATTGACCCAAGCTTCCAGTTAAATGATGAAAATTGTCCATGGTTACGGCGCAAAGAGACACACGCGAAGAAATGTTAGTTTCTTCTCTAGTGAGTTTCTGGACTTATATATCTGGGAAGTCCCACTTTGAACAAACCGTAGGGAATCTTTGTAATAGTTAGGGTACTTATGTGTTTTGGCATTTGAAACGTGTACTTTTTGTGCGTTCAATATGCACCATTTAAAGTCACGTCATCAACTTTCAACCCTTTCTGACATCATTTGCTACTTTTCATGCAATTACTGATTTTTTTGAGCTAAATGATCCTGAAATTGAAAAGCACTACAGATGAACTCTGAAAAGGTTGAAAGTTGGCATGGTATCATCATTTCACCCACATATCATGTGTAAAAAAGTCGAGAGGGTTACGGCAAAAACTGGATGCATATCGTGTACAAAATGGACAATCTCTTTCAAAGTATCAGAGTTTTGGAAAAAAATCATTTGTTACAAAGGCACTTTATTTTTTTAAATAACCTAAGTATTACCAAATTGAATACAATGATAAAACGCACTAATATTAAAACATAAGAAAAAAGAATCACTGAAAAATCTATTTTTAAAGTAAAGTTATTCACAAACTAGTGATTCACACAAATTTCAAATAATTCAAATTTAAACTATTCAAATTTGAAAACTACTCACACTAATAGAAAGTTTGTAATATTTTGTACCTAAAGCAAAAATATTCACAAAGAAACTCTAAATACAGCAAAAATAACTCACAAATAAATAAATAAATAAAACCGCCTACTAGGCAACAACGGCCTGCATCCCGACCTGTAGTTGGGTCAGGATGCAGGCCCGAAAGGCCCGGTAGGCCCACAGGGCAGAGACACAGTTTAGGCCCAGAAGCCTGCTTTAGCTATACAAATGTTTAGACACAGTTTAGGCCCGAAAGTCACCTTGCCTCGCCGGTGAGCTCCTGCCCCGCCATGGCCACACACACAGACACACAATGCAATTTTTATGTTTTTTTAGCTATACAAATGTTTATAGAAATGTTAGAAAATTTTATGTTTTTCAGTTATAGAAATGTTAGTAATTTTTATGTTTTTTAGTTATAGAAATGTTAGAAATTTTTTCTGTTTTTTAGTTATAGAAATGTTAGTTATATAAAAATGTCAGAAATTTTAGAAATGTTAGTTTTAGCTAGATGAATTAGATTAATGTCAAATTGCTAGACGATGATCGATGTTATAGATGCATATAGAATTTTGACATGTGCAACGATATCATTTTTGCTTACTAGCTAGATGTTAATAAGTGTATAGGGTTTAGCATTAGTTGATGAGTGTTATGCACATGCCCGCTGATACGTCTCCAACGTATCTATAATTTTTGATTGCTCTATGCTATTATATTATCTATTTTGGATGTTAATGGGCTTATTTTTACACTTTTATTATATTTTTGAGACTAACCTATTAACCGGAGGCTCGACCCAAATTGGTGTTTTTGCCTATTTTATAGTTTCACCGAAAAGGAATATCACAACAGAATGAAACCTTCGGGAGCGTTATTTTTGGAACAAACATGATCCAGGAGACTTGGAGTGTGCGTCAAGAAACAATCAAGGAGGCCACGAGGTAGGGGGGCGCCCACCCCCTGGGCGCGCCCTCCACCCTCGTGGGCCCCTCGTTGCTCCACCCGCAAACATTCAGAAGCACCACGAAAACATAATTCCACCGCCGCAACCTTCTGTACCCAAGAGATCCCATTTTGGGGCCTTTTCCGAAGCTCCGCTGGAGGGGGCATTGATCACGGAGGGCCTCTACATCAACTCCATGGCCCCTCCGATGATGTGTGAGTAGTTTACTTCAGACCTTCGGGTCCATAGCTAGTAGCTATATGGCTTATTCTCTCTCTTTGGATCTCAATACAAAGTTCTCCTAGATTCTCTTGGAGATATATTCGATGTAATCTTCTTTTGTGGTGTGTTTGTCGAGATCCGATGAATTGTGGGTTTATGATCAAGTTTATCTATGAACAATATTTGAATCTTCTCTGAATTCTTTTATGTACGATTGGTTTATATTTGCAAGTCTCTTCGAATTATTATTTTGGTTTGGCCTACTAGATTGATCTTTCTTGCAATGGGAGAAGTGCTTAGCTTTGGGTTCAATCTTGCGGTGCTCGATCCCAGTGACAGAAAGGGAAACGACACGTATTGTATTGTTGCCATCGAGGATAACAAGATGGGGTTTACATCATATTGCATGAGTTTATCCCTCTACATCATGTCATCTTGCTTAAGGCGTTACTCTATTCTTATGAACTTAATACTCTAGATGCATGCTGGATAGTGGTCGATGTGTGGAGTAATAGTAGTAGATGCAGAATCGTTTCGGTCTACTTGTCACGGACGTGATGCCTATATACATGAACATGCCTAGATATTCTCATAATTATTCGCTTTTCTATCAATTGCTCGACAGTAATTTGTTCACCCACCGTAATACTTATGCTATCTTGAGAGAAGCCACTAGTGAAACCTATGGTCCCCGGGTCTATTATCCGTCATACAAGTTTCCCATCTACTTTATTTTGCAATCTTTACTTTCAATCTATATCATAAAAATACCAAAAATATTTATCTTATTATTATTATCTCTACCAGATCTCACTCTTTCAAGTGGCCATTAAGGGATTGACAACCCCTTTATCACGTTGGTTGCGAGGTTCTTATTTGTGTGTGTAGGTACGAGGTGACTCGCGCGTGGTCTCCTACTGGATTGATACCTTGGTTCTCAAAAACTGAGGGAAATACTTACGCTGCTTTACTGCATCACCCTTTCCTCTTCAAGGGAAAACCAACACAGTGCTCAAGAGGTAGCAAGAATGATTTCTGGCGCCGTTGCCAGGGAGATCTATGCCGAGTCAAGACATAGCAAGTACCCATCACAACTCTTATCCTTCGCATTACATTATTTGCCATTTGCCTCTCGTTTTCCTCTCCCCCACTTCACCCTTGTCGTTTTATTCGCCCTCTCTTTCCGCTCCCCTTCTCTTTTCCGTTGCCTCTTTTCCGCTTGCCTCGTCGTTATGCCTAGTCCTTTATCTACTCCTTTGTCACCCGAGAATGAAGTTCTTAATTTTAAACAAAGGGAGGGAGAAAATATAAAAGATGCTTGGTATAGAATTTGCAATGCGCAAAATAGATCTACTAGGAAGCAATCTACTTCCATTCTTCTTCGCAATTTTTATGTAGGCATCCCTCCTTGGAATAGATATATTCTTGATACCATTACCGGAGGGAATTTCTTGGGTAGCCATACTTTTGATTCTAATAATGCTATGATAGATTTGTTTGGCCCCTCACCTCTTTTGTTTAATGGAACTATTTTAACTTTGGAACATGTGATGCAACGGCTTGAAATTATTGAAAATAAAGTTGCCACCATAGAGTTGATTGAAATTTTGGATAGAAAGACCCATAACCAAATTACCCAATACGGATCTAAGGTAGGAGTTGCTCTTAAATGTTTTAAAGAAAAGGAACCTATGTGTCGTGGAATTGTCACGACATTGCTTTTCCAGTATTCGAGTGTCATTTTCCTCATAAGTCAATCAACTGCAGCTAAGTAATGCTGCATCTTTCTCAGTACCATAACAGATATTAAACCCTCCAGAATTATCTTGCCGTTCAACGTCTGAAGATCCAATTCATTCGTGGAAGCCATACACCACTTCTTTCCTGTGTTTCATAATTATCCAGCAGAAGCACTCGCATGCATAAGTGGCCGGCGACTCAGCAGGCGAACAATGGGCTGAGACCTGACATGGAAACAAACACAGCGGCTCGGGCGCATGGCGGCGGAGGCGATCCGCGACGAGGCGGAACGGGCGGCTTGAGACAAGCGCAACCCGGCACGACAACTCATGCAGAAGAAAAAAGGGACGTCAACCGCAAGCGACTCGTCCAATGAAAAAACGGAGACGGAGATGGCGCAGCCGCGGGCGGCTCAGGGCTGTGACTAAGGCGGGTACAGCCGCAGAGGTGCATGGACGCAGGGCTGGCTTGAAGCCACGACAGAGATGGCTGCGATGCCGGGTTGACTCGAGGCGCGGTGGCGCGGCGGCTCTCCATATGGGTGAGATGGACGCTGAGGCACGAGGCACGCGAGGGCGAAGGCATCGGAGACTCGGGGCGGCTTAGCGCGTCGGAGGCGAAAGCGCCCGGCGACTCAGATCGGAGACTGAGGCGGCCGGTGATTTGAGGTGGGCGCGACCGGAGCGGTGATTGGAGTGCGAGGTCTGGAGGTGTCGGAGGCGATCCGCGACGAGGCGGACTGAGACTGTCGGAGACTCGAAGCCATACCCGCAGCCACGGGCTATCGGCCGCGGCGGAGGCCGAGGTGAACCACCAGCCGGACGCAAGGCAAGGTCGACAACGGGGAGGGTCAACGGAAGAGCCCGAGTCCGAGAGAAATTTTTTCCCGGGTCGTGGCCCTTTTTTAATGTGAATTTGCACCAGCCAATCCGATCGAGTACTTATTAGAATATAGTACGATCGCTATGTGTGTGTGCATCTTGATTGGTCGATCAGAGGAAAACGAGGATTCGGCGATTCATCCGCTCGGTCTCGGCGACTTGATTTTGGTCTATCCTCGGATTGTACGCATATATCTCGACGAGTCTCTGTTAATTCTCCAGAAAACGCCCAAGCAAGGAACGATGGCGATGTTAGGTCCCCGACCGTATGGAAATAATCTCTTCACACGCGGATGCTGTTCCGCCGGCTCATGGCGTTCCTCGATTGAAATCCAGTCGGTTTCGCCGACGTGCACCCTAATCTCTTGATCTTTTTCTTTGTACAATTGATTGCGAGCTTCTCGATCCCTGAGAGAGATCCCTCCAAGAACTCAACACCACCGTGCGCAGGGCCCACAGTGGGCGCCAACTATCGTGGAATTGTCACGGCAGATGTCCTAGTCTGAGGACTTAGTCGTGAGGCCAACGCATCTATGTAGTAGCTTGAAGGGGTTGGCCGGAATCGAGAGACGCAAGGTTTTACCCAGGTTCGGCCCCTCATGGTGGAGGTAAAAGCCTACATCCTGCTTCATTGATATTGATGATGATGATCACAATTACACGGGTGCTCTAACTCGAGAGCTCTAGACTTGTTTGTCTAACCCTAACTTATCAAAACTTGTCAAAAACTCTCCCTCTTGGGGTGCCCTGCCCCTCCTTATATATGTTGAAGGGGGCGGCTTACATGACTAGTCCTATTAGCATTAGGATTACTCTATTACAAGTGGAGTCCTAGTCTTGCTTCCTTTGTAAGAGAATATTCCTTATGCTTTCCTCTTAAGCCGGCCTACCATAACGTAAGCTGTCCTTCCTTGAATTGCCTACTAGGCCTCCGGGTCTTGTCGCTCCTCTAACTCGTTGGCCGGGTCATCAATGAGTCACCTGGCTCGGCCGGGTCATTAGTGAGTGGAGAGATCCGGGCGGGTCACTTAGTGAGTCGCCAAGTCAGGGCGGGTCACCAGTGAGTCACCAAGTCCGGCCGGGTCATACATCCAGCCGGGTCATACCACGGGGTATATCCCCGACATTAGCCCCCAGTTTAATTTGGATTTATCCATGTTAAACTGATCCTGCAAAATAAATACAAGAACAAATTTGACAGGTTGTGCTCCGGGTTAAAAAATTCTTGTAAGCCGGCACCTGATCATCATTAAGTCCTTGTCATTTCCTTGTTGATATCTACATGTCCATGATCTCATAGCAAATCTCCCTTAGCAGATATGTTTTGACTTTGTCAATGTAAAAAATCCAGATACTTTTGAGAAATCTGGGTCAATAGGCCAGCTTCAGAGTCAATTTGTTGACATTGGTCTCTTGTAGAGAATATTGTAAGAAATAATCCACTTGAATCGGCTTTCAAAGCGTCGGCTTTAAAAAATATTGGTTTTGAAATACTCATCTGACTTTCAGCCGGCTTGTAGAACTTGCCGGTTTATCATTGCCAAAATATCCGGTTTTTAAATACTGATAGCACCGGGTTATAATTGTTGCCGACGCCGGGTCATAGTTATTGGTGACGTCGGGTTAATCTGATTTACTCAAAATTGAGAATTTGAAGATTTTTCTCCCTTATATCCATATTACTTGTAGCCCCCAACTCTTGAGCAGAAACAAAGTGATGACTTAAGACTTGCTTCAATATAAATACTGCCACTTTGAAGAAATCCATGTTGTTCATCTTAGTCACTAGTAAAGACTAAATACTCCATATATGTAGCCCCCAAGTGCCGGGTTGTCATGCTTGCAGCTGATACGTCTCCAACGTATCTATAATTTTTGATTGCTCCATGCTATATTATCTTCTGTTTTGGACATTATTGAGCTTTATTATCCACTTTTATATTATTTTTGGGACTAACCTATTAACCGGAGGCCCAGCCCAGAATTGTTGTTTTTTTTGCCTATTTCAGAGTTTCGTAGAAAAAGAATATCAAACGGAGTCCAAACGGAATGAAACCTTCGGGAACGTGATTTTCGGAACGAACATGATCCAGGAGACTTGGACCCTACGTCAAGTAACCAACAGGGAAGCCACGAGGTAGAGGGGCGCGCCTACCCCCCCAGGTGCGCCCTCAACCCTCGTGGGCCCCCTGTTGCTCCACCGACGTACTCCTTCCTTCTATATATACCTACGTACCACCAAACGATCAAATACAGAGCCAAAACCCAAATTCCACCGCCGTAAATTTCTGTATCCATGAGATCCCATCTTGGGGCCTGTTCCGGAGCTCCGCCGGAGGGGGCATCGATCACGGAGGGCTTCTACATCAACACCATAACCCTTCCGATGACGTGTGAGTAGTTTACCTCAGACCTTCGAGTCCATAGTTATTAGCTAGATGGCTTCTTCTCTCTTTTTGGATCTCAATACAAAGTTCTCCCCCTCTTGTGGAGATCTATTCGATGTAATCTTCTTTTGCGGTGTGTTTGTTGAGACCGATGAATTGTGGGTTAATGATCAAGTTTATCTATGAACAATATTTGAATCTTCTCTGAATTCTTTTATGTATGATTGGTTATCTTTGCAAGTCTCTTCGAATTATCAGTTTGGTTTGGCCTACTAGATTGATCTTTCTTGCAATGGGAGAAGTGCTTAGCTTTGGGTTCAATTTTGTGGTGTCCTTTCCCAGTGACAGTAGGGGCAGCAAGGCACGTATTGTATTGTTGCCATCGAGGATAACAAGATGGTTTTTTTATCATATTGCATGAATTTATCCCTCTACATCATGTCATCTTGCTTAAGGCGTTACTCTGTTCTTATGAACTTAATACTCTAGATGCATGCTGGATAGCGGTTAATGTGTGGAGTAATAGTAGTAGATGCAGGTAGGAGTCGGTCTACTTGTCTTGGACGTGATGCCTATATACATGATCATACCTAGATATTCTCATAACTATGCTCAATTCTGTCAATTGCTCAACAGTAATTCGTTCACCCACCGTAAAATACTTATGCTCTTGAGAGAAGCCACTAGTGAAACCTATGGCCCCCGGGTCTATCTTCTATCATATTAATCTTCCAACACTTAGTTATTTTCATTGCCTTTTATTTTACTTTGCATCTTTGTCATAAAAATACCAAAAATCTTATCTTATCATATCTATCAGATCTCACTCTCGTGAGTGACCGTGTAGTGATTGACAACCCCTTATCGCATTGGTTGCGAGGATTTATTTGTTTTGTGGTGCGAGGGACTCGCGCGTAGCCTCCTACTGGTTTGATACCTTGGTTCTCAAAAACTGAGGGAAATACTTACGCTACTTTGCTGCATCACCCTTTCCTCTTCAAGGGAAAACCAACGCAGTGCTCAAGAGGTAGCAAGAAGGATTTCTGGCGCCATTGCCGGGGAGGTCTACGAAAAATTCAACATACCAAGTACCCATCACAAACCCTTATCTCCTGCATTACATTATTTGCCATTTGCCTCTCCTTTTCCTCTCCCCCACTTCACCTTTGCCGTTTTATTCGCCCTCTCTCTCTATCCTCCCTCTCTTTCTCTATTTGCCGTGTTTTGCCCTTTGCACCTTCTGCCGTTATGTCTGGAATTGGGGAAATTATTGTCAATATGGACAATAATAATATCATGAAAAATTCTGATGCTCCTGCTGAAGAACCCCCTATCTTACATACAAAAAAATTCCGTATTGGTAGTGGTAATATTATTGGAAAAGGAGTCATCCAAGATTTCTTTACTTGTGCCGGTGCTTTACCTTCTATGGGTAGTTCTATCCTTTATAGAACTAGTAGTCTTGCGGACACTATTTCCATGCTTGTAGTTGAACTTGAAAGGCAATTCATGCACGTGCACCCTTGCATACAAAGGATTTTCCTAGAATTTTCTAATATTGAGCATTCTTCTGTTAAGCATGCTGCTACTATCTTTTTGGCTCATGAGTTTAGATTCCTAATAAAAGAGGCCAAAGAAATCTTTGCGCATTATAGGGTGGACGCTTGCCGTCCTCCCATAGAGGCTATCCTTTTTGATCAAGAAGAAATAATGCGTTTTCAATCTCTAGACTATGTTGCTTTCAATGAAAATCTTAGAAAATGGGTTCCTATCAATGTTTTAGTTGATAGAATTTCTGAACTTAATGATGATTTGGCCATTCGAAATAATAACTAGGATATTCTCTAGAGTATAGGCCCACAAAGTTCTGTCAAAAGAATGCTTACAATGATGAATTGGTTGTGCAATACGAAGGGCCAAAGGAGGAACCTATACCTCCCAAAGTTGATCTTGGGGACTTTTGTCCCATTAAATTTAGCCCTTTTGATTATTTTTGCTTGCCTCAAAGAAAACTTGCTGCCGAACGTAGAGAATATGAAATGAGTTTTAATGATCTATCTTACTATTATGGCAACACCTAGATCTATCCTTGCTTTTTATGCCTAGCTAGGGGCGTTAAACGATAGCGCTTGTTGGGAGGCAACCCAATTTTATTTTTATTCCTTATTTTTGCTCCTGTTTAGTAATAAATAATTTATCTAGCCTCTATTTTGGTTGTGTTTTTTTTGTTTAATTAGTGTATGTGCCAAGTAGAACCGTTGGGAAGACTTGGGGAAAGTCTTGTTAATCTTGTTGTACAAAACAGAAACTTTAGCGCTGCTACCTCTTGAGCACTTCGTTGGTTTTCCCCGAAGAGTGAACGGATGATGCAGCAAAGTAGCATAAGTATTTCCCTCAGTTTTTGAGAACCAAGATATCAATCCAGTAGGAGGCTACGCGCAAGTCCCTCATACCTGCACAAAACAAATAAATCCTCGCAACCAACACAAATAGGGGTTGTCAATCCGTATGAGGCCACTTACGAGACTGAGATTAGATAGGTATGATAAAGATAATATTTTTGGTATTTTTATGATAAAGATGCAAAGTAAAATAAAGGCAAAGTAAATAGCAAAGTAGTAGGAGAACAATATGATGAAGATAGACCCCGGGGCCATAGGTTTCACTAGTGGCTTTTCTCGAGAGCATAAGTATTCTATGGTCGGTGAACAAATTACTGTTGAGCAATTGATAGAATTGAGCATAATTATGAGAATATCTAGGCATGATCATGTATATAGGCATCACGTCCGAGACAAGTAGACCGACTCCTGCCTGCATCTACTACTATTACTCCACTCATCGACCGCTATCCAGCATGCATCTAGAGTATCAAGTTAAAAACAGAATAACGCCTTAAGCAAGATGACATGATGTAGAGGGATAGCCTCATGCAATATGAAGAAAACCCCATCTTGTTATCCTCGATGGCAACAATACAATACGTGCCTTGCTGCCCTTACTGTCACCGGGAAAGGACACCGCAAAATTGAACCCAAAGCTAAGCACTTCTCTCATTGCAAGAAAGATCAATCTAGTAGGCCAATTCAAACTGATAATTCAAAGATACTTGCAAAGATAACCAATCATATATAAAAGAATTCAGAGAAGATTCAAATATTATTCATAGATAGACTTGATCATAAACCCACAATTCATCGGTCTCGACAAACACACCGCAAAAAGAAGATTACATCGAATAGATCTCCACAAGAGAGGGGGAGAACATTGTATTGAGATCTAAAAAGAGAGAAGAAGCCATGTAGCTACTAACTATGGACCCGTAGGTCTGAGATAAACTACTCACACTTCATCGGAGGGGCTATGGTGTTGATCTAGAAGCCCTCCGTGATCGATGCCCCCTCCGGCGGAGCTCCGGAACAGGCCCCAAGATGGGATCTCGTGGATACAGAAAGTTATGGTGGTGGAATTAGGGTTTTGGCTCCTATTCTGATCGTTTGGGGGTATGTGGAATATATATAGGAGGAAGAAGTACGTCGGTGGAGCAACAGGGGGCCCACGAGGGTGGGGGCGCGCCTGGTAGGGTAGGGCGCGCCCCCTGTAACGCCCCGAGACCGATGTGCCAGGTGTCCTCTAGTTATTCACTGTTGTTGCGTTGTCATTGCTTGCGTGTCATGCATTGCATATCATGTCATCATGTGCATTTCATTTGCATACATGTTCGTCTCATGCATCCGAGCATTTTCCCCGTTGTCCGTTTTGCAATCCGGCGCTCCTATGTCATCCAGTGTCCCTTCTACCTATTTTCGTGTGTGGGTGTTAAATGTTTTCGGATTGGACCGAGACATGCCATGTGGCCTTGGTTTACTACCGTTAGACCGCCTGTCAAATTTCGTGCCTTTTGGACTTCGTTTGATACTCCAACGGTTAACCGAGGGACCGAAAAGGCCTCATGTGTGTTGCAGCCCAACACCCCTACAAAGTGGCCTAAAACCCACCTAAACCTCCTCCATCATCTCGGTCGTTCGATCACGATCGCGTGGCCGAAAACCGCACCTCATTTGGACTCTCCTAGCTCCCTCTACCTATAAATATGTGCCTCCCTCCGAAAATCTCGCGCAGATCAAACCCTAACCTTCTTCTCCACCGGGCCGCCGGACATGTCCATCTCGCCGGCGGATGCGTCCACTCCACAGCCACCTCATTCCGGCCAATGGAGAGTCGCCACATCAGCCGCACCGCCGCCTCCAACCACTCAGACGCCGCCACGCGTCCCCGCGCCCGTGCCCACTTCGCCGCGGCACCCGGGGCCCAGATCCGGCCCGCCCTGGGCCGAACCGGGCCGCGCCGGGCCCGCCTCCGCCGCCGCTCACCCGCGCTGCCCGGCTCCCGTGTGCAGCTCGTTGTCGCCGGCCACCGCGCCCGCTCGCCGGAATCGCCCCTCGCCGTCGCCTGCCACCGCGCCCCGCCGCCTCACATCCCGCGCTGCCTAGCTCCACCGCCTCGCATCCCGCGCAGCCGCGCGCCACCGCCCGGCCCTCCGACCGCAGCGCCGCCCCGCCTACAGGCCGCCGGCCGCAGCTCGCCGTTCCCGTGCTCCACCGTTGCCGGAGTCGCGATGTCCGCCGGAGTCGCTGGCTTCGCTCTCCTCCACTGGTCCCGGCCGGATCCCCGTCTCTCTGCCGCCGTGCTGCACGGATCCGGTGGCGAGGGAGTCGGATCCTTCTTGTTCGACACCCGTCTTCAAGGCCACCTCGGCTTAGTGCCTCGCCTGAGCTCGCCGGAGCTCCTCTCCAGTCAGATCCGGAGAAGATGGATCAGATCCACCAAGTCCACCAACCAAACGCGCGCCCTCGTCCCAGATCCACCCCGTCCCGGAACAGCTCCGTCCTACGTTGACTTTTCGCGAAGGTAAAATTTCACCATGTCCTGAAATTTTCAGATTCATATGCCTCTGTTCATCAGCTCATAATTCATCACCCGTTGCTCCGTTCCGGGCGTGTAGCATATCAAAATGTTCGTCTCGACGAGTACATGATTTCATCTCATTGCATCATTTTTATTTGAGCTCATCTTGATGTCCGAAATGCTGTTGGAAGAGGGCTATGTGATGAATTTGTCAGATCTGTTTCAGCAAAAGGCATTTTGTCATTTTTGCCATGTTTAATGTGTGCATGATATGACCCTGAGCTCTACATGTGTTTTGTTATATGCCATGCCATCTTTACAGAGGTGCTTGCCATGTATTTTTTGTGATATTTGTGGTGACTAGCACAAGCTTGCAAAGTAGCGTAATCGGTAATGCTGATTTCAGGGACTTAGAATTTCACAAAGTCCTTGTCCTGATTTTGTTGTTATGCCATATGTTCATGTTGTTTCCTAGTGATTCGTGCCTCTTTTGAGGATGATCAGTAAGGATGTTTTGTTAATATGGTGGTGCTCTATCCATCCATGTCTTTTTTTGCAGTTCTGGAGCAGCCTAGCTTGAGTCAATCGAGCTCTACTTTTGCTATAAAATGTTCCTGGCAGATTGTTAACATGTTTAGCGATTTTTCCGAGCTTGTTGTTGTTGATCCGTGCATGGTATGATGTAGTTCTTGGCATGTCTAGCTTCTATGCCATGTCTTCTTGATGGGTATGCTTAGTTTGTCATGCCATGCTCTGTAGTGAGTGCATCGAGCTCGTAAACATGCCTACTCGTTAATTGTTTTGCATGCTCCAGTTTTTCACTCAGTCTGAATCTATTTATGTTTTTGCCATGTTCACATGCTTGCAATTGTATTTTCTGATCCCTTTTGGCTCAAGGTCACTAAGGAACTTTTGTTAAGTGCTTTGAGTAGCTTTATTCAATGCCCTGATTTGCCATGATATATTCCTGTAGCATGTAGTTTTCATGCTCTAAAGTGCGCTTCCTGATGATAAATTCCAGAGGTTAATTTCACAAAGTCTGAAACTTGTTGTCATTTGCACTTTTGCCATGCCTGTTTGAGCCTGTTAATGGATGAATTAGCCGTAGCTCAGTGTTCATATTTTGTCAAGAATCATGAGTGGATCCCTGCCATGTATTTTTTTGCCATGTTTGAGTGCTGTAGCATATTTTGCTTGATGCATTTAGTTGGTCACTTGCTGTTTATCGCAGACCGGTGCCATATTTGTTTTGCTTGCCGTTTCCAAACCGTGCATCCGATTCCGGTGATCTTTATATCGATTTCAACTGAAATCACCTCACCTTTCCAGTGGCACTCTTGGATTTCCATGTTGAGGCCAGGTTCAATCATTCCTTTCCAAATCATGCATATGCATCACATACCGCATCCCGCATATCATACCATGTTCGTGTGTGGTTTGTTTACTATGTTGTGTGTTTATTTCCGGTCTTGCTTCTTCGGGTTGGTTCCGATAACGTCGCGTTTGTGAGGAACCGTTTGTCTACGTCTGTTTGTCTTCTTCATGGACTCGTTCTTCTTCCTTGCGGGGTTTCAGGCAAGATGACCATACCCTCGAAATCACTTCTATCTTTGCTTGCTAGTTGCTCGCTCTTTTGCTATGCCTATGCTGCGATACCTACCACTTGCTTATCATGCCTCCCATATTGTTGAACCAAGCCTCTAACCCACCTTGTCCTAGCAAACCGTTGTTTGGCTACGTTACCGCTTTGCTCAGCCCCTCTTATAGCGTTGTTAGTTGTAGGTGAAGATGAAGTTTGTTCCTTGTTGGAACATGGAGATGTTATTCCTTGTTGGAACATGTTTACTTGTTGGGATGTCACAATATCTCTTATTTAATTAATGCATCTATATACTTGGTAAAGGGTGGAAGGCTCAGCCTTATGCCTGGTGTTTTGTTCCACTCTTGCCGCCCTAGTTTCCGTCATATCGGTGTTATGTTCCTGGATTTTGCGTTCCTTACGCGGTTGGGTTATAATGGGAACCCCTTGACAGTTCGCCTTGGATAAAACTCCTCCAGCAATGCCCAACATTGGTTTTACAATTCGCCACCTAGCCTCTTTTTCCCTTGGGAGTCGTGCTCCTGAGGGTCATCATTATTTTACCTCCCCGGGCCAGTGCTCCTCTGAGTGTTGGTCCAAACTAGAGCCCTGTGCAGCGCCCCCTCGGGGAAACTCGAGGTTTGGTTTTAGTTGTATGGAGAGCTCATCTGAGTGTGCCTTGAGAACAAGATATGTGCAGCTCCTATCGAGATTTGTCGGCACATTCGGGCGGTGTTGCTGGACTTGTTTTACCATTGTAGAGGATGTCTTGTAACCTGGATGCCGAGTCTGGTCGGAATGTCTTGGGAGAAGGAATATCCTTCATTGATCATGAGAGCTTGTGATGGGCTAAGTTGGGACACCCCTGCAGGGTTTTGAACTTTCGAAAGCCGTGCCCGCGGTTATGGGCAGATGGGAATTTGTTAATGTATGGTTGTAGAAAACCTGAAGTTGACCATAATTAAAATGCATCAACCGCGTGTGTAACCGTGATGGTCTCTTTCCGGCGGAGTCCGGGAAGTGAACACGGTGTTGGAGTTATGCTTGACGTAGGTTGTTCTAGGATCACTTCTTGATCATAGTTTCTCGAACGTGCTTTTGCCTTCTCTTCTCGCTCTCTTTTGCGTATGTTAGCTACCATATATGCTAGTCGCTTGCTGCAGCTCCACATCATACCTTGCCTTTCCTATAAGCTTAAATAGTCTTGATCGCAAGGGTGTGAGATTACTGAGTCCTCGTGACTCACAGATACTTCCAAAACCAGTTTGCAGGTGCCGATGTTACCGAGAAGGTGACGCAACCAAGCTCAAGGAGGAGCTCGATGAAGATCTTGTCCTTTGTGTTGTTTCGTTCTAGTTGATCAGTAGTGGAGCCCAGTCGGGTCGATCGGGGATCTATGTAGCTTTTGAGGCAGTCTTCTTTTATTTGGGTTCCGTAGTCGGACCTTGATTGTATCTGGTTGATGTAATGTTTTATTCATGTATAGTGTGAAGTGGCAATTGTAAGCCAACTATGTATCTCTTTCCCTTATGTATTACATGGGTTGTGTGAAGATTACCTCACTTGCGACATTGCTTTCAATGCGGTTATGCCTCTAAGTCGTGCTTCGACACGTGGGAGATATAGCCGCATCGAGGGCGTTACAAGATGGTATCAGAGCCTTCCCCGACCTTAGGGGCCCCCTGCTTGATCGAATCGCTGGCGTTATTGAGTCTAGAAATATTTTGAGTCATTTAGGAATTATATATATCGGGGAGTTAGGAATTCTTTTTACTCCTCAGCCCCTTCATCGCTCTGGTGAGGCATCCTGACATAGAGTTTTGACTCTTCTCTTCTCAAATTTCACTAAAAAAATTTAGGATCACGCGGGTATCTTGGAATCGTTCCGATGGTTTTGTGACGAGAACATTATTCTTGGTGCCTCCTGACATTTAGGGATTGTGGCAGTGTCCCGGGGAGTTGAGCTCCGAGGTGTTGTCGTCACAATTTTATCGTTGCAATTCTGGAATACCTGAGATTAGTTTCGCCGACATCGAAAATCTCTTTTATGCAGTTGTTGGTTAGATAACCTCGACACCACCCAGTACTGGGGAGGGAGTTCGGGAGTATTTCCATAACTCGTATAACGGATGCTTTTCGAAGGTTGAGGTAAATGATTTCCGAAGGTTTCTTGGTTATGTGTTGAAGGATGGATACAGCTGGATGTAGGATTTGTTAGTTTTGGGTGAGATATTATGCTTCCCCTGTATCCCCAACACCTGATTACACAACCGGAAAATTTCGGGAGTTTATAAGTGGGAATTCAAGTAGCTTTTAGGATATCTTTCCGACGGATGTATGATATGAAATTGGGGTTCGACGTCTAGTGGTCCGCCTATCCACGGTTTGTTTTACAGTGGTCTCGTTGTGTCTTAAAGAGTCCTTGGCTATGCCGACTCGGGGACGCTTCATATGTCATGTGCACTGCCTTGTACATGATGGTGCTATACGATCAAGCCCGTGTAGGCCCCACCACGAAAACTTCGGATGAAATCTCTATCATATGTTTGTTCTGGCTTATTCTGCAAGCCAATCCTTTGTTTTTGTTTTTGAGTTGTGGTATTCAAGTTGCTTCGAAGTCAAATGTTGATTCCATACCTGTTCCTAAGTTGTGTTCTCATACTCCGATGTGAATACTACCCTTCTTGATCATCGAGATTGTCTTGCCAATCCTTTTCAACCGGTGTACTTCTCTTCAAGTGGATCCGTCCATTTTCAACATCCGCAAGATTCAATCTAAGCTCTCAACGTTGTTTGTTTCATCCATCCCAAGTTGCCTTTATTTTCCCACCCTCCCACCCTTTTTTCTTCAAGGAATCTGATGTATTAATCAAGTATCCTTTTATTCTTGGGAAGCCTCTCCATCCTTTTTTGTCAATATTCTTATACGGTGATTCTCATGAAGATCCTAATGGAGCTTCAAGCTCATCATTCTTCGTTCTGTTCCTTCTCCGGTGGTTTCAAGTCAAGCTTTGTTGATCATACCCTTCCTCATTTCAATACCTTCTCATGCCGGTGCACCTCATATTCATTCATTTCTCGCTATTCAATTGTTCTGGAGCGTTGAAGATATCTCAGAAGATTCAAGTTTCCATTCTCAATTTGTTCAAGCTTTTGCGAGGATGTTATTTCTTTCAAGTCATTTAATTCAACCGGCGCAATCCTCTCTTTTAAATCATGTCAACGGTGTTTCTTTTGAGTGGGCCCTAACCCACAGGTCTTTTCCCAGGATCTTACCTGACTCTTCTTATTTTACCGGAGCTTCGCAAATTCTCTCCAAAGTTTGACGTAAGAATGAACTATCATCAGTCAAATGTTTTTCTCCAAGATCTTTCAAATTCTTTTCGTCCTTGGATCAACCTTTCCATTTTGCATTTCAAAGTGCATCTACAATTCTTGGTGGTGTTTCTAGTCGTCATTCTCTGTATTTGAAGACCGAAGAAGAGTTTCTCTTTAATCTTGCTCCATTCTCTTCAAGATTCATGGTGCTAGCTTGTGGCCATCCTCTCATATTTGTTTTCGATCGCGGGAATCCTTTTTCACCCATCAGGAGCTATTCAAGATTCTTTTCAGTTTGATTCTCCGAAGGCCATTATCTCAGAATTATTCATTCCTCAGCTTTCAGCTCTCGTTCTCCAATTTTACCGGCGTATCATTCAAGTATATTCTCTAATCAGCTCGTGATCTTTTATTCTCGTGGAACTAATTTCCCTCAAGTATTTTCATTCGTTCTCTAAACCTTTCCGGTGATTTATCCCTTTACTTCGTTCTTTGTCAATGCTTATGGTGGTTCGTTCAGGATTTTTTCTTCTTTCTTATCATATCAATTCATTCGTTGTTTCCTAATTCTACCGGTGGTTCGTCGAAGACCTTCTTAAGTTTGCGCTATATCTATCTTAATCCTTTCTACGAGAATAAGCAATATGCCAAATCCGTTCATTGTCATCAATTTAATTGGTGAAGGATAAGCATAACATAATTCTGATTCTTGTTCATCCAAGTGATTAATTCCTTTTTTTCTGGAGTGGTTCATCATATCACATTCTCAGTTCGAGATGCTTTATCTTTTCTTTTCCCGGAGTTCCAAGCTCTCATCATCATGAAGTTCCATCTTAAAATCATTACAAGGTTTCACCTTGTGTTTTAAACTTCTCTTTCTTGTCATTACCCTTTGTTACCGGAGTTCTTCATGAAGGCTCTACATGATGGTTCATAAAGGATTTAATTCCTTCTCGAAGTTTTCATCAAGATTTTTCTAAGGAGCTCAAGCATTCTTCATCTTCCAATCCGGAGTGCAATTCTTTCACGCATATTTTTTGAGGTGGTGCTATGTCATTCTTGATATTTCCCTTCGTGCTTCGTGATTCACAAGTTATCAAGAATGAGATATTTCAAATCCATCAATCTCTTCTTTGAAGTTATCTTGGGTTATTTTTCACCTAAAGCATTCCCTAAGGATTGTTGCTATTATGGTGCTCATAAATGACCCACGTTCTTCATTTATCCTCCCGGTGAAATAGTTTCTCGTCGCCTTGGTCATACCAATCCAATTCTTTTCCCGTGAGTGGCAGGTTGTCACCTCATAATTTGAGATGTATTCCATAAGACCATATCATGCTTATTCTTTTCATTGTTGGTTTTCCAACAACTCCGTTCTAGCTTTTGTTGTAAGCGTGCTCCCTCGAGATCTTGTTTCCCTTTGTTCACTCCATTCCATTCTTACTTTTGTTCCGGAGGCATTGTGATGTTGCTATCTTCAACCTTTCTTCTTGTTCTTGTCAGGACCTTGTTCTTTTCTTGCTTATCCATTTAACCGGAGAGTTGTGCCCTCTACTCAAGTTCTTTTCATCTTATCAAGTCTTGTATCACTTTTCAACCGGAGTGCTGACCGAAGTTGTTCTTCATTGTTCCTCTTTTCTAACGGAGTGTTTTCAACTTTGTTCATCTCCGTTGTATTCTTTTCTCTAGATGGCTTAACCTTTTCAAGGTTCTTTGGTTTCACTCGTTTGTCAAAGAAGCAACTTAGCTTTACCTCTTCTCTTTCTCTTCTGTTTTCCCTCCGGTGCCATTCTAGATCTCGGGACGAGATCCTCTCGTAGTGGTGGAGTGTTGTAACGCCCCGAGACCGATGTGCCAAGTGTCCTCCAGTTATTCGCTGTTGTTGCGTTGTCATTGCTTGCGTGTCATGCATTGCATATCATGTAATCATGTGCATTTCATTTGCATACATGTTCGTCTCATGCATCCGAGCATTTTCCCCGTTGTCCGTTTTGCAATCCGGCACCCCTATGTCATCCGGTGCCCCTTTCTACCTCTTTTCGTGTGCGGGTGTTAAACGTTTTCGGATTGGACCGAGACTTGCCATGTGGCCTTGGTTTACTACCGGTAGACCGCCTGTCAAATTCCGTGCCTTTTGGACTTCGTTTGATACTCCAACGGTTAACCGAGGGACCGAAAAGGCCTCGTGTGTGTTGCAGCCCAACACCCCTACAAAGTGGCCCAAAACCCACCTAAACCTCCTCCATCATCTCGATCGTTCGATCACGATCGCGTGGCCAAAAACCGCATCTCATTTGGACTCTCCTAGCTCCCTCTACCTATAAATATGTGCCTCCCTCCGAAAATCTCGCGCAGATCAAACCCTAACCTTCTTCTCCATCGCGCCGCCGGACATGTCCGTCTCGCCGGCGGACGCGTCCACTCCACAACCACCTCATTCCGGCCAATGGAGAGCCGCCACATCAGCCGCACCACCGCCTCCAACCACTCAGACGCCGCCACACGTCCCCGCGCCCGCGCCCACTTCGCCGCGGCACCCGGGGCCCAGATCCGGCCTGCCCCGGGCCGAACCGGGCCGCGCCGGGCCCGCCGCCGCCGCCGCTCACCCGCGCTGCCCGGCTCCCATGTGCAGCTCGCCGTTGCCGGCCACCGCGCTCGCTCGCCATCGCAGGCCACAGCGCCCCGCCGCCTCGCATCCCGCGCCGCCTAGCTCCACCGCCTCGCATCCCGCGCAGGCGCGCGCCACCGCCCGGCCCTCCAGACCGCAGCGCCGCCACGCCCGCAGGCCGCCGGCCGCAGCTCGCCGTTCTCGTGCTCCGCCGTCGTGGGAGTCGCGATGTCCGCCGGAGTCGCCGGCTTCGCTCTCCTCCACCGGTCCCGGCCGGATCCCGTCTCTCTCTGCCGTGCTGCACGGATCTGGTGGCCAGGGGGTCGGATCCTTCTTGTTCGCCACCCGTCTCCAAGGAAACCTCGGCTTCCGTGCCTCGCCGGAGCTCTTCTCCGATCAGATCCGGAGAAGATGGATCAGATCCACCAAGTCCACCAACCAAACACGCGCCCTCGTCCCAGATCCACCCCGTCCCAGAACCGCTCCGTCCCGCGTTCACTTTTCGCGGAGGTAAAATTTCACCAAGTCCTGAAATTTTCAGATTCATACGCCTCTGTTCATCAGCTCATAATTCATCACCCGTTGCTCCGTTTCGGGCGTGTAGCATATCAAAATGTTCGTCTGGACGAGTACAACATCTCATCTCATTGCATCATTTTCATTTGAGCTCATCTTGATTCCCAAAATGCTGTTGGAAGAGGGCTATGTGATGAATTTTTCAGATCTGTTTCAGCAAATGGCATTTTGTCATTTTTGCCATGTTTAATGTGTGCATGATATGACCCTGAGCTCTACATGTGTTTTGTTATATGCCATGCCATCTTTACAGAGGTGCTTGCCATGTATTTTTTGTGATATTTGTGGTGACTAGCACAAGCTTGCAAAGTAGCGTAATCGGTAATGCTGATTTCAGGGACTTAGAATTTCACAAAGTCCTTGTCCTGATTTTGTTGTTATGCCATATGTTCATGTTGTTTCCTAGTGATTCGTGCCTCTTTTGAGGATGATCAGTAAGGATGTTTTGTTAATATGGTGGTGCTCTATCCATCCATGTCTTTTTTTGCAGTTCTGGAGCAGCCTAGCTTGAGTCAATCGAGCTCTACTTTTGCTATAAAATGTTCCTGGCAGATTGTTAACATGTTTAGCGATTTTTCCGAGCTTGTTGTTGTTGATCCGTGCATGGTATGATGTAGTTCTTGGCATGTCTAGCTTGTATGCCATGTCTTCTTGATGGGTATGCTTAGTTTGTCATGCCATGCTCTGTAGTGAGTGCATCGAGCTCGTAAACATGCCTACTCGTTAATTGTTTTGCATGCTCCAGTTTTTCACTAAGTCTGAATCTGTTTATGTTTTTGCCATGTTCACATGCTTGCAATTGTATTTTCTGATCCCTTTTGGCTCAAGGTCACTAAGGGACTTTTGTTAAGTGCTTTGAGTAGCTTTATGCCATGCCTTGATTTGCCATGATATGTTACTGTAGCATGTAGTTTTCATGCTCTAAAGTGTGCTTCCTGATGATAAATTTCAGACTTGTGTTAATTTCACTAAGTCTGAAACTTGTTGTCATTTGCACTTTTGCCATGCTTGTTTGAGCCTGTTAATGGATGAATTAGCCGTAGCTCAGTGTTCATCTTTTGGATCCCTGCCATCTATTTTGTTGCCATGTTTGAGTGCTGTAGCATATTTCTCTTGATGCATTTAGTTGGTCACTTGTTGTTTATCGCAGACCAGTGCCATGTTTGTTTTGCTTGCCATTTCCAAACCGTGCATCCGATTCCGGTGATCTTTATATCGATTTCAACCGAAATCACCTCACCTTTCCAGTGGCACTCTTGGATTTCCAAGTTGAGGCCAGGTTCAATCATTCCTTTCCAAATCATGCATATGCATCACATACCGCATCCCGCATATCATACCATGTCCGTGTGTGGTTTGTTTACTATGTTGTGTGTTTCTTTCCGGTGTTGCTTCTTTGGGTTGGTTCCGATAACCTCGTGTTTGTGAGGAACCGTTCGTCTACATCCGTTTGTCTTCTTCATGGACTCGTTCTTCTTCCTTGCGGGGTTTCAGGCAAGATGACCATACCCTCAAAATAACTTCTATCTTTGCTTGCTAGTTGCTCACTCTTTTGCTATGCCTATGCTGCGATACCTACCACTTGCTTATCATGCCTCCCATATTGGTGAACCAAGCCTCTAACCCACCTTGTCCTAGCAAACCGTTGTTTGGCTATGTTACCGCTTTGCTCAGCCCCTCTTATAGCGTTGTTAGTTGTAGGTGAAGATGAAGTTTGTTCCTTGTTGGAACATGGAGATGTTGTTCTTTGTTGGAACATGTTTACTTGTTGGGATATCACAATATCTATTATTTAATTAATGCATCTATATACTTGGTAAAGGGTGGAAGGCTCGGCCTTATGCCTGGTGTTTTGTTCCACTCTTGCCGCCCTAGTTTCTGTCATATCGGTGTTATGTTCCCGGATTTTGTGTTCCTTACGCGGTTGGGTTATAATGGGAACCCCTTGACAGTTTGCCTTGGATAAAACTCCTCCAGCAATGCCCAACATTGGTTTTACCATTCACCACCTAGCCTCTTTTTCCCTTGGGAGTCGCGCTCCTGAGGGTCATCATTATTTTACCCCCCTGGGCGAGTGCTCCTCTGAGTGTTGGTCCAAACTAGAGCCCTGTGCAGCGCCCCCTCGGGGAAACTCAAGGTTTGGTTTTAGTTGTATGGAGAGCTCATCTGAGTGTGCCCTGAGAACGAGATATGTGCAGCTCCTATCGGGATTTGTCGGCACATTCGGGCTGTGTTGTTGGACTTGTTTTACCATTGTCGAGGATGTCTTGTAACCTGGATGCCGAGTCTGGTCGGAATGTCTTGGGAGAAGGAATATCCTTCGTTGACCATGACAGCTTTTGATGGGCTAAGTTGCGACACCCCTGTAGGGTTTTGAACTTTCGAAAGCCGTGCCCGCGGTTATGGGCAGATGGGAATTTGTTAATGTCCGGTTGTAGAAAACCTGAAGTTGACCTTAATTAAAATGCATCAACCGCGTGTGTAACCGTGATGGTCTGTTTCCGGCGGAGTCCGGGAAGTGAACGCGGTGTTGGAGTTATGCTTGATGTATGTTGTTCTAGGATCAGTTATTGATCATAGTTTCTCGAACGTGCTTTTGCCTTCTCTTCTCGCTCTCTTTTGCGTATGTTAGCCACCATATATGCTAGTCGCTTGCTGCAGCTCCACATCATACCTTGCCTTTCCTATAAGCTTAATTAGTCTTGATCGCGAGGGTGTGAGATTACTGAGTCCCTGTGCCTCACAGATACTTCCAAAACTATTTTACAGGTGCCGATGTTACCGAGCAGGTGACGCAACCAAGCTCAAGGAGGAGCTCGATGAAGATCTTGTCCTTTGTGTTGTTTCGTTCTAGTTGATCAGTAGTGGAGCCCAGTCGGGTCGATCGGGGATCAGTGTAGCTTTTGAGGTAGTCTTCTTTTATTTGGGTTCCGTAGTCGGACCTTGATTGTATCTGGTTGATGTAATGTTTTATTCATGTATCGTGTGAAGTGGCGATTG
Organism: Triticum urartu; assembly: GCF_003073215.2. NCBI lineage: Eukaryota > Viridiplantae > Streptophyta > Magnoliopsida > Poales > Poaceae > Triticum > Triticum urartu. Next base: position 266,976,132 of record NC_053028.1, read on the forward strand.
TAAGCCAACTATGTATCTCTTTCCCTTATGTATTACATGGGTTGTGTGAAGATTACCTCACTTGCGACATTGCTTTCAATGCGGTTATGCCTCTAAGCCGTGCTTCGACACGTGGGAGATATAGCCGCATCGAGGGCGTTACACCCCCTACCTCGTGGCCTCCTGTTACGTGCCTTGGCGTAGGGTCCAAGTCTCCTGAGTTGTATTCGATGAGAAAATCACGTTCCCAAAGGTTCCATTCCATTTGGCCTCCGTTTGATATTCCTTTTCTTCGAAACCCTAAAACAGGCAAAAAAACAGCAATTCTGGGCTGGGCCTACGGTTAATAGGTTAGTCCCAAAAATAATATAAATGTGGATAATAAAGCCCAATAATGTTTAAAACAGTAGATAATATAGCATGGAGCAATCAAAAATTATAGATACGTTGGAGACGTATCAAGCATCCCCAAGCTTAATTCCTGCTCGTCCTTGAGTAGGTAAATGATAAAAACAGAATTTTTGATGCGGAGTTGATGCGGAACATCCCAAGGTCATCCCCATGGACCTACCATTGTCTCATCAAGTGCCTACCGGACCCATGAATCGATCACATGCAAGAGCCCTTGAAACCGAGGTGACATCTGTCCTCTCACAATTCCACATCGATGCACATGAAGCATGGCTACTACCTCATATGGATACTTTGTGCATACTCAGGTACAATGGAGAAGCTAAGGAGCAAGGACAAGAAGAAGAGGAATATGGACGAGAAGACGGAGAAGAAGAAGGGCTGCCTGAAAAGTCCCAGCCACCGGACGACCGGCCGGGACCGGACGTCCGGCGCCTGAAGCATCTGCCGAGTCCCAGCCAGCGGACGTCCGGTCCAGACCGGACGACCGGTGCCCCGACACCCGAAGCAAACGAGCGGACGTCCGGTCCAGACCAGACGACCGGTGCCCCTGCACCCGAGGCCAATGAGAGGACGTCCGGCCCCGACCGGACGACCGGCGCGACCGCACCCGAGCCAAAGTCAGCGGAAGTCCGGAGCCTCCGGACGTCCGGCACCCCCATCACACAGCAGAACCAGCAGACGACCGGAGGACACCGGACGTCTGGCAACCCCTGAGACACCGGACGACCGGTCCCCAACAGACGTCCGGTACCTGTCTGCGCACAGTGTTCGGGCTTGAGGCCCATGTACCCCTTCACTTCGCCCCCATTTGCACTTAGACTATAAATAGACCCCCATTCATCCTAGCTAGGGTTAGCGTTGGTTTAGCTCATACTCAGAGATAGAGCTTCGCTCATCCTCATCGGATCTACTCCTCGTGAGAGACCACGGCCTCTTTGGAGAAGATCCCTTTGGATTCAAGACCTCCTTGTGGAGAAGATCCCCTTGTGGATTCAAGACCTCCTCACGGACAAGAACCAGTTACCGTGTATCGTCCCTAGTTGCCCGTGGATTCGTGTATCATTCTATGTACTCGAGGATCTAGCCCATGTGTGACTTATTCGTGTCGGTTTAGTGATTTCCTCTTGTGTTTTCCTTCCGTTCATCCTCGTGTTCTTCGTGTTTTTCCCGGGATCCGCTCCTTTTGTGAAAGATCGGGCAATTAGGGTCTCTACCCTACATCATCTTGGTATCATGAGCAAGGTTCATCACGATTTCGGAGCCCCCTCTTCGTTTTTCTAGCTTGATTTTATTGTTTTTTGTCCTAATCCGAAAATCCCCACAAAATAAGCCCCCAAAAATTTTCTTGTGTTTTGTGAGTTTTGATGATTTTTTGTTGGTTTTAATCCGTGAATTTGTTGCGTTGCAAGTAGATCTAGCCTTCACCCACCATCTCCACCTCGAAATCCCTCCCAAATTCCCCATATTCCGCCCAAAACCGCCTCTCAGATCTGAAATCTCGCGTTGACCCCGACCACCGGACGACCGTCACATTCACCGGACGCCCGGCGACCCAGGAAGCACCGGACGTCCGACCCGACCTGACGACCGGCGACCGGACATCCGTCCACTACCGAATGACCGCTACTTCCTCCACTTCCTCCGCTACACCACCACCAACTTTCCGCAATCTTTGCCAATATCCCAACCCACACCACCACCTAAGCACTACCTACTCCGACAATTTTGGTCGCCTTTGGTTTTGAGAATTTGAGTTGCGGTACCGTATCCTTTTGTGTTTCGGCTATCTAGGTACGGTTCGACATCGACACCACCGCCGCTCATTTTCGCCACGGACGCGTCATCAACACCGGTCATCAACAACGACCACCTCGACTACGACTTGGTATTCATGCCACCATTTTGACACCATACCGGAAGCAAGACCGGTAACCTCATCTTGGTATTGGACATATCACTCTTGCCATTACATTGATAGCCATCATCGCCTTACTCCTTTGCGTTGCTTACCCATCGAGACTAGCCATTGAGTATTGCCGGCAATGAGACTTGTGCACTTTAGTGATCATACTTCCCATAGAATACATACATACATCATTGTTGCCTATATTGGTATCATCTCTTGTGTCACTAAGTTGTCATCGCATACTCACTTGCTATCTTGGTTCGTCAAGCATGGCATGAGAAAAGAGCTCAAACATCAAAGAGCCAACAAAGCTTTTAAGCAAAGAGAAAAGATAAGCAAAGAGCTTTTAAGCAAGAACCATAGCATCATACAACATTAAGATTGTCATACTCGATCATCTTGGATCATATCATAGCAACACCTTGCATAAAACATATTTGGGATAGAAGTCGTTGCATTTTTGCTAAGTAGGTTGTGCACAAGTTCTTGTATCCGCCTATCGTGCAATCGTGCTAGCGTCTCTCTAGTGTTGTGCAACAAGAGCATTTTTGTGGATTCCACATTTTGGCTCACCCTTGGTTGCACAAACCCACTTATCTTTTTGCGTGTGTGTTTCCGTGTACCGTATATGCTTGGTCTACTTGTTACATTAAATCTTGCGAATCTTCTCCAACATTATTGAATCTTGCTTACATTCACATTAAAAATTGTGCCACCATCCTAACCAAGCTCCACCATAAGCTTTTACTTGTGTAGGTGTGAGAAACCGACAAGAATTCGTACCAATTGGGCTATTTCCTTGTCCTACATTGGAGTGATCATCGATTCACTTTCAACTTCGGTCAAGGTACATTTGGTATTCGTTCTTCTCTTTCTACCACTCACACTTGTCTTGGAATGATGGATAGGCCGAGTACTTCTACCAACCCACTCTTCATGGAGCAAGACGACGACATGAACTCCTTTGTCACTAAGAGTCACCTCTTCGGTGCACAACGTGATTTGCATCAAGAGCAACAAGCTATGAGTGAACACATCGACAACCTTGCCGCCGACTTACGACTTTCCGAACAATGTACAAGGGACTACTTAGACCACAAGCTCGACGATCACAAGCAAGAGAATGACACAAGGATGGACGGGATTCACGCTTTGTTGCTCAACCGATCTTCTTCCACTTCAAGAAGGAGCCGTTCAAGTTGCCATTCCGACTCAAGTACACCGACATCGAACACTCTTCGTCGAGCCGCACGCACCGACCGTCAAGCAAACCTCAATCTGCTTCGGGACACCGACTCTCAAGAGCGCCGTCGGCGTCAAGCCGAAGAAGCCTTTGCGCTAGCTCGAGAACGACAACAACAACGCCAACATGAAGAGGAAGAACGCGTGCGTCTATAACATGCACAAGATGCCGAGGCTCAACATCAAGAACAACAACTCCGTGACGCTCAAGCACTTGAGGCGCAACAAGATCTACATGATGCGAGTCGAGCCGTTGCCGACCAAGGCCGACAAGCCCATGAAGAAGAGGAAGCACTTCGCGAAGAACTTCATGAATGATGATTTCAAGCTCGCATGCATCGTCTAGTTCCCCCTCGAGCTCGATGCGTTCCTCCACAAGCTCGCCAAGACCATCAAGTTCATCAAGAGCATGAAGACAATGGTAATCATCCGCGACAAGAGCAACACGAGGTTGAAAACCCTCTGCGTCAAGAGCACCACGAGTTGGACAATCATCTACAACATGGGAGTCATCATCCACGACCCCAACACAATGAAGAGCAACGCTACGGCAAGCTCAAGTTCACCATGCCCAAGTTCAACGGAAGCAACGATCCCGAAGAATACCTTTCATGGGCATTGAAAGTTGACAAGATCTTCTGTTTGCACAATTATGAAGAAGAGAAGAAGATCGCGATGGCATCCCTTGAGTTCCAAGACTATGTCCTCATTTGGTGGGAACAAGTCATTGAGCGCCGCGAGGCAAGAGGTGATCCACCCATCACTACTTGGGCACAAATGAAGGATGTCATGAGAGCACGATTCGTGCCTACCTACTACAACCGCGACCTCTTGAAGAAACTCCAACAACTCAAGCAAGGAACCAAGAGCGTTGAAGAATACTACAAGGAGATGGAGACTGCAATGATAAGAGCCAATGTGATAGAAGATGATGAGCAAACTATGGCACATTTCTTGAATGGACTCAATCATCCCATCAAGAAGATCGCCGACTTCCAACCATACTCAAATCTCATCGAGCTCGTGCACCAAGCTACCAAAGCGGAACACCAAGTGCAAGATGATTTCAAGTATGCCAAATTCTCATCCAAGTCATACGGCTTCTCCAATAACCAAGCTTCAACGACGCCAACACCAACTACAAGACCGTCTACTTCCAACATCGACAAGTCAACTTCCAAGAAAGCTTCGCCTACTACAAGCAACTTCAAGCCGAGAGCTTCATCATCAACAACCCCTACCGATGAGACCGTCAAGATGAGTTCCCTCAAGTGTTTCACTTGCGGCGGCCGAGGCCACAAGTCCTATGAGTGCACCAACAAGCGCACCATGATCTTCAACAACGATGGAACTTATGATTCCATGAGAGAAGGAGAAATGGAAGCCCTTGAGCAAGTCGCCATGCACCGCCAAGTGAACAATGAAGAAGAACAAGTCTTTTGTGATGAAGACTCAAGTCCCGCACTTGTTGTCTCCAAAGTCTTGACTCTCCAACATCACCAAGAAGAAGACCAAAGATGCACCATATTCCACACCAAGGCCGGCATCAATGGACGATCTGTCAAGGTCATCATCGATGGAGGGAGTTGTCACAATCTCGCAAGTGAAGAACTTTTCTCCAAGCTCCAATTGCCCAAGACGAAGCATCCACATCCATACAAAGTGTAATGGCTTAGTGACTCCGGTACCATCCAAGTCGAGCACCGAGTACAAGTCTCTTTCAAAATCGGCGCCTACGAAGACACCTTGTAGTGCGACGTCATCCCAATGACCATTTGCCATCTTCTCCTTGGATGACCATGGCAATTCGATAGAGGAGTCGTCCACAATGGGCGTACCAACCACTATAGCTTCAAGATGCAAGGAAAGGAGTTTGTGTTACGACCTATGTCTCCAAGCCAAGTGATCACCGATAAGCAAGCCACCCATCGTGGAGAGAATGGTGAGAGAGTGAGCCACCAAAAAGAGAGTGAGCGCCACAAGCCCAAATTGAGTGCCTCCACGATGAGCGAAAACAAGAACTTCGTTCTACTTGCCACCAAATGTAAGATGAGAGAAGTGTGTGAGAACCCATCTAGTGTCCTACACTACGTCCTCGTGTGCAAGGACAATACACCACAAACTAACACTTCTCACACTCTTCCTCTAGGGTTGTCTTCTCTTTTACAGGAATTTCAAGATGTTTTCCCCGATGAGCTACCTCCGGGACTACCTCCATTACGAGGCATTGAGCACCGCATCGAACTCATCCCCGGAGCACCGCTTCCGAACAAAGCTCCCTACCGCGTCAACCCCGAAGAAACCAAAGAAATCCAAAGGCAAGTAAAGCATCCCATAGACCATGGTCATGTGCGTGAAAGTTTGAGCCCTTGTGCCGTACCGGTCATTCTTGTGCCAAAACGTGACGGTAGCTTTCGCATGTACTCCGATTGTAGACCTATCAATGCTATCACCGTTCGTTATAGGTATCCCATTCCACGCCTAGATGATATGCTAGATGAGCTTAGTGGTGCCACTATATTTTCCAAAATTGATCTTAAGAGTGGTTACTATCAAATCCGCATACAAGAGGGTGATGAATGGAAAACCGCATTCAAAACCAAGTTTGGTTTGTATGAGTGGTTAGTCATGCCTATGGGTCTCTCGGAAGCACCGGGCACTTTTATGCGCCTTATGAATCATGTCTTTCGCCCTTACATTGGCATATTTGTTGTGGTTTACTTCGATGACATTCTTGTGTTTAGCAAATCTATCCAAGAGCATGTCACCCATGTCCGCACCGTTTTGCAAACTCTTAGAAAAGAGCGTCTCTATGCTAATATTGCGAAATGCCTTTTTGGTGTTGATAAGCTCGTTTTCTTGGGTTTTGTGGTCTCTTCTAAGGGTGTTCATGTATATGAGTCCAAGATCAATGCTATTAAGACTTGGCCGCAACCAACCAACTTGCATCAAGTGCGTAGTTTTCTTGGTCTTGCGGGTTTCTATCGTCGCTTTGTGAAGGATTTTAGCACCATTGCGTCGCCTTTGCATGCTTTGAGCAAGAAGAATGCGCCATTTATTTGGGGACCATCCCAAGATACCGCATTCAATGAGCTTAAGAATTTGCTTACTCATGCTCCCGTGCTTTCTTTACCCAACTTTGACAAGCCTTTTGAGATTCATTGCAATGCTAGCGGTAATGGCATAGGAGGTGTGTAAACGCAAGAGAAGCGCCCCATAGCTTACTTTAGTGAGAAACTTTCCGGAGCGCAACTCAACTATCCCATCTATGACAAAGAGCTATACGCTTTAGTCCGTGTTTTACATGAATGGGAACATTACCTTTGTCCCCATGAGTTTATCATTCATACCGATCATGAGACCCTCAAGTATCTCAAGGGTCAAACTAAGTTGAACAAGCGTCATGCTAAATGGAGTGAATTCATTGAGTCTTTTCCCTATGTCATCAAGTACATCAAGGGTAAAGAAAACATTGTAGAGGATGCTCTTTCCCACATATGCATGCTAGTCACGCAACCTTGAGTTAGATGTCATTGGCTTCGAGCATATCAAAGAATTGTATGCGCATGATGAGACTTTTGCCACTCCTTATGCCAAGTGTTTGTCGCATACATCGTGGGAACGCTATTACATCAAAGATGGCTATCTTATGAGAGCTAACAAACTTTGCATCTCCAAGTCGTCCCTTCATTTATTGCTTTTGTAGGAATCGCATGGAGGAGGATTAATGGGACATTTCGGACGCGACAAGACGTTCGCCACACTCTCGAAGAGCTACTTTTGGCCAAAGATGTTTCGGGACGTCAATCGCTTCACCAACCGATGTTCGACATGCCGCAAAGCTAAGTCCAAAGCTCAATCTCATGGTCTCTGTATGCCTTTACCAATTCCATACCAACCTTGGGAGGACATAAGCATGGACTTTGTACTTGGTTTGCCAAATACTCGTAATGGGAAAGATTCCATATTTGTCATTGTGGACCGTTTCTCCAAAATGGCACATTTTATTCCTTGTCACAAGATAGACGATGCTTCACATGTTGCTAATCACTTTTTTAGGGAAATATTGCGTCTCCATGGTGTGCCAAAGACAATTGTCTCGGACCGCGATGTCAAGTTCCTTAGCTACTTTTGGAAGACCCTATGCGCCAAGCTCGGAATCAAGCTACTCTTCTCCACGGCGTACCATCCTCAAACCGACGGCCAAACGGAGGTGACAAACCGCACACTCTCCGCTCTACTTCGAGTACTCATCAAGAAGAACATCAAGGAGTGGGAGGAGTGCCTACCTATCGCCGAGTTCGCCTACAACCGAGCAAGACACTCAACAACCGGCAAGTCGCCTTTCGAGGTCGTTTACGGATTCAACCCATTGTCACCATTGGAAATTCTTCCTCTACCACTCCAAGAGCGCATCAATTTGGACGCAAGTGCGCGTGTGCCACATCTCAAGAAGATGCATGAAGATACAAGAAACACCATCGAGAACCAAGTTCAACGCCTTGCAACCAAGCTCAACTTCAACAAGCAACCTATGGTCTTCAACATTGGTGATCAAGTGTGCCTACACCTTCGCAAGGACCGCTTCCCACAAGAACGCAAATCCAAGCTTCGACCACGAGTGGATGGACCCTTCAAGGTGCTTGCATGCTACAACGACAATGCTTACAAGATCGACCTCCCGCACGACATGTACAACGTGAGCGACATGTTCAACGTCAAAGATCTCTCTCCCTTCCATGGTGATGAAGATTTTGATCTGAGGACGGATCTTCCCCAAGGGAGGGGAGATGATGCAGAGCATCCCAAGGTCATCCCCATGGACCTACCATCGTCTCATCAAGTGCCTACCGGACCCATGACTCGATCACGGGAAAGAGGCCTTGAAACCGAGGTGACATCTCTCCTCTCACAATTCCACTTTGATGCACATGAAGCATGGCTACTACCTCATATGGATACTTTGTGCATACTCAGGTACAATGGAGAAGCTAAGGAGCAAGGACAAGAAGAAGAGGAAGATGGACGAGAAGACGGAGAAGAAGAAGGGCTGCCAGAAAAGTACCAGCCATCGGACGACCGGCCGGGACCGGACGTCCGGCGCCTGAAGCATCTGCCGAGTCCCAGCCAGCGGACGTCCGATCCAGACCGGACGACCGATGCCCCGACACCCGAAGCAAACGAGCGGACGTCCGGTCCAGACCGAACGACTGGTGCCCCTGCACCCGAGGCCAATGAGCGGACCTCCGGCCCCGACCGGACGACCGGCGCGACCGCACCCGAGCCGAAGTCAGCGAAAGTCCGGAGCCTCCGGACGTCCGGCACCCCCATCACACAGCAGAACCAGCGGACGACCGGAGGACACCGGACGTCCGGCAGCTCCTGGGACACCGGACGACCGGTCCCCAGCGGACGTCCGGTACCTGTCTGCGCACAGTGTTCGGGCCTGAGGCCCATGTACCCCTTCACTTCGCCCCCATTTGCACTTAGACTATAAATAGACCCCCCATTCATCCTAGATAGGGTTAGCATTGGTTTAGCTCATACTCAGAGATAGAGCTTCGCTCATCCTCATCGGATCTACTCCTCGTGAGAGACCGCGGCCTCTTCAGAGAAGATCCCTTTGGATTCAAGACCTCCTTGCGGAGAAGATCCCCTTGTGGATTCAAGACCTCCTCACGGAGAAGAACCGGTTACCGTGTATCGTCCCTAGTTGTCCGTGGATTCATGTATCGTTCTATGTACTCGAGGATCTAGCCCATGTGTGACTTATTCGTGTCGCTTTAGTGATTTCCTCTTGTGTTTTCCTTCCGTTCATCCTCATGTTCTTCGTGTTTTTCCCGGGATCCGCTCCTTTCGTGAAAGATCGGGCGATTGGGTCTCTACCCTACATCAGGAGTGCTACTTGGCATAATTTTAATGTAATTCTTCTTAATTGTGGTATGAATATTCAGATCCGAAAGATTCAAGACAAAATTTCATATTGACATAAAAATAATAATAATTCAAGCATACTAACTAAGCAATTATGTCTTCTCAAAATAACATGGCTAAATAAAGTTATCCCTACAAAGTCATATAGTCTGGCTATGCTCCATCTTCACCACACAAAATATTTAAATCATGCACAACCCCGATGACAAGCCAAGCAATTGTTTCATACTTTTGACATTCTCAAAACCTTTTCAATTTTCACGCAATACATGTGTCGTGGAGTTGACACGACAGATGTCCTAGAGCAAGGACTTAGTCGTAGGGCCATCGTACTAGGAAGCTTAAAGGGGTTAATCAGGACAAAGGACACGAGAGAGTTTTTATACTAGTTCGGCCCCTTATGATGAAGGTAAAAGCCTACGTCTAGTTGGGATTGGTATTGTTGAAGTTTCGATCTCCAAGGGGCTCGACTCGCCGGCTTGGTTATTGATTTGGTTGTTTCTTGCCCTAAGCCGCCACTGGGTCGTCCCCTTATATACATGGGTTGACGCCTGGTGGCCTACAGAGTCCCGGCCGGCTCATAATCATGTCCAACTCGGTGACTTTCTTTACATGCCTTTCTTTACAAATCTTTCCTTATATACGACGATTTACAATATCGGGCCTTAAGCCGGCCCTAGGCCCTTGGGCCTTCTATATGTTTAATAAACTATCATCTTGAATGTATATTGGGCTTCTTATGTAACCCGCCATTAGGGCTGACCCGGCCCCTCCTGGGTGGGTCATACTAGTAGTAATATCCCCAACATTAGGCCCCAGGTTGACTTTGAACTTTGTTCTTTGTCAATCTTTGATACTTAGATGAAATCCATCTTCTTCTGTCTGAAAAACTCTGTAACCCGCTGTGACGTCATATTTTGAAAACACAAAAAACTTTCATGACGTCATCTTCCAACAGACCTTTTATCTTTAATGCTTCCCGAGAATCGAGGCGTCTATATAGCTGGATAACCATTATTTGGTTCTCCCTTGATTTTCGCGCCCGTCTATCCGCATCTTGTCCTTATAAATAGGCTTGCCCCGGCCTTCCTCATTCTTCTCTCTCTCTCTCTCTCTCTCTCTCTCTCTCTCTCTCTCTCTCTTCTTCTTCTTCTTCTTCCTATCGCTGCCTCCCTGCTTCTCGAGCTCCGTCGCCACCGTAGCACTCACCGTTGCCCTCAACGTCGGCCGTTGCACCACCCTGAGTTCGTGCAGAGAGACGCGGCAACTCTTCGCAGTAGATCTGCATCTCGTAAGTTCCTTGTTTCTCACGCATCTAGATCTGTATTAGGGTTGCGAGTTCATCAATGTTCTTCGCTTGTTCATCACGGATCTTCTTGTAATTCTTCTTCCGCAACTTCTTCTGATCCAAAAAGGAAATATAACTCGCGCGGTAGTTGTTTTGCATCCATTTTTGATATCAGTAGATCCCTTTTTCCTGTATAGGTGCTTCATTATAGCTGACGAACTCATCTATACTAGATTTTTAGGTCTAGAATATTTTCTTTTTGGGACAACCATTTGATCCAAAATAATAATGATAGCTTGGTGAAACTTGTTTACGCCAAGACTTAGCTGGATTTGCTTTCTGAAAGAATCTATAGTCATGGCGGCTTACCGCTCCGGCTTTCTTTTCCTTATATGTCATTAGCCCTTAGTTAAGCCGCCGTTACTTGTTTTAAATCTTCATCCTTTAACTGTTAATTTTGCCGTAAACTGAACTGGCATGTTTTTTTCTTTTTCAGTTCCTTGCACATCATGCCGTCAAAGACACCCACCATCTGTAATTGGGTCCCATCAACCATAACTGAGGATCATTTAAAAGAGTTCTTCCTCATTGGGTTTCTGCCCTCAAAAAGCATCATGTCTTATCGTGCTCCTGACCCGGAAGAAGAACAACCCAATTCAAAAGACGGCGAAGTGATCGTCTTTACTGACCACATGAACTGTGGCTTCTCACCGCCCGGTTCAAAGTTTTTCAGAGAAGTTCTTCACTTTTTCAAACTCCATCCTCAGGACATTGGGCCCAATTCCATATCCAATATTTGTAACTTCCAAGTGCTCTGTGAGGTATATCTTCAGCAAGAGCCGACTGTGGAACTATTTAGAGAATACTTCTATCTGAACCGGCAGAACGAGTGCACCAACGGCCTTAGCTTAGAGCTGGGAGGCATCTCAATTCAGCGCCGACAGGGTGCTGTCTTTCCTCTCATAGTTTTACCAAGTCACCCAAAGGACTGGAACCAAACTTGGTTTTACTGTCAGGACATCTCACCAGCCAACGAGAAGCCACTGTCGGGTTACCGCCCTGATCGTCTTGACTCCAAGTTCGCACTGCCAGATGAACTTACCATTGCTGAACGCAAGAGGCTGCTTCCATCTATCAGAAGAATCAACACTTTGTTGGGGAACGATTTAACCAGAGTTGATCTGACCCACTGCTAGATCTCATGGCGGGTTATTCCATTAAGCCATCGTTCAAAATTGATGTATGAATATGGTGGAGGCCCGGACGAATCTCTTCGTCATACCCCGGTTCAACTAACCGAAGAAGACATTGTCTCAATGTCAAACCTTTTGGTGAATGGGAAGTATGTTGTTGGGTTAAATCCTTTCTGTAAACTTAACCTGGTACCAGAAGTAAGGATATTCTGATCCTTTTTCCTTTGTATTTTGCCTAGCCGTATTGTTTGGCAATGATCCTTCCTCTTGTCTTTGTAGGCCAATTCTGACTTTTGGAAAGTTAAATATGACCATGAAGCTGCCAAGAAGGCGAAACTCGCCTCCATGAATGCCAAGAAAACATCCCAGAGATCGAAGAAGAAAAAGAAAACCACTACTGAAGATTTGATGAAACTTGATAACACATCAGACTCGGAGGTAGCCCTTGATTCCCTTGGCCAATTTTTTAATAATCTTATTGACACTGATCCTTACCAGGATGACATTGGGGCCAGTTAGGCCGGGGAAGCTGAGGTAACTATTATTTCCTCTGACTCAGAGCCCTTACCAAGACACAAAGTTCGATGAGTGATCCATAAAGTAAGGTTTTCTAACCCTTTAGCTCACTTGGATCCCAACTTTCATTTGAAAAAACAGCAACATGAAAGCCGCCGTGAAGCTGGGTTTGAAGATGAACCGGCTATCGTCCTTCAACAAACTCCTCAGAAACGTCCAAATGAGGTTTACTGATCTCTGTCTTTAACTCTTCTTAATGGATCCTTCTCCTTGTATTTCTGTGAACTCTTTTTATTATTTCAGGAGGTGTCTCGTTCCTCTGGTGACTCTTCGCAAACCCAATTCCCGGCTTTCAAGACTGCTCCCGAGTAATCACTAATCCTCCTTTCTTTTAGTTTGTTCAGATTTATCTGTATACTGACATTCCTGCAACATCTTTTCTTAGCGGCCAAGCTAAATCAAAAAAGGCAAAGGTAGCAAAACCGGCGGAAGACCCGCCGGTGCTGGCATCTGATCCAGCTAGGCCGCCCTCTCCATTAACTGGCGCTCCAGAAGACCCGCCTATTGTCAATGAAGCAAATCCTCCGGAGCTGTCTTTTAACGAAGCCACTATGAATCCTTCTACAGCTGGACCGTCAAGCTCAACCGACCTGCCATCTCCACCTGCTTAAGATGTTCAAATTACTGGGAGCCGATTTGTTGAGCCGGGGAACCCAACGGTGCTGGCTGGTGCACAGCAAAGCAAGAGGCATTGGAGAGGCAGAAGGTTCGCTTTGACGTTGCCAACTATGACCGTCTCAATGCCAGTGACATTTTATTCGGCTATCTCAGTCATGTACACTCCAGTCGCGAGTCTAAGATCGAGATGGTCAAGCAGCTTCAGTTGAAGTATGAGGTACGTTTTTTCCGGTTTACTAGTATTCCTTCAGCCCCCAAGTCTTCAGATTATGAGAGAAACGAAATAACCTGTAGACTTAAAATATAGGCAGAGATTTTTACCTCTGAATCTTTGCATGATATTGATAGAACAAAACTTCACCTATAGTCCCCAAGGACCGGTTCATTTTGATCATTAATGAATCGCTACTTTACACTACAAAAAAAATACACTTCCGTGATGATACGTGTTTATCACAGTAGGTCGCTTTTTTTGTCATGCATGTACATCCATGACAAATTGACAGAATCAAGATAGTCATACCTGTGCTGTCGTAGAAGTGTTCCATGACATTACCAAAATTATCATCATGGAAGTGTCCACTTCCATGACGATAAATCGCGCGTCACAGAAGTGCTTTCGTCAAGGGTGACCGACACGTGCCATCCACCGTAACGGAACGCCGTTAAGCTATCGGGTCAGGGTTTGGATCCGATAACCCGTTAATAGCCCCAACCAATGGGGATTTTCCACGTGTAAAATCATCATTGGCTAGAGGAAACACGTGTCAGCTCATCGTCGGGACAGATGTCATCCACTCACTGGACAGAAGGCGCCTATGATACGTCGACACGTGGCACGGCCCAACAAGTTTAAATGGGCTGGCCCAACTAAAGGTCCACAAGATTTTGCGGACCATAATGGGTCGGCCCAGCTAAAGGCCCACGAGATTTTGCGGACCATAATGGGCTGGCCCAGCTAACGGCCCACAAGATTTCACGGGCCATAATGGGCCGGCCCAGGTAAAGGCCCACAAGATTTTTGTGTGTCATAATAGGCCGGCCCAGGTAAAGGCCCATGAGATTTCGCCGACATTAATGGGTCGACCCAGCTGTAGGCCCACAAGATTTTGAGGACCCTAGTAGGCCGGCCCGTTAACTGGCTGCCATGTTTTGGGCCAAATGCCGGCCCATATTTGATACGGTCTATTAATGGCCTGCCACGCTCCGGGCCTAATAGTGGCCCATATGAGATCCGGCCTGTTAAAAGCCTACCACGTTCTGGGCCAAATTACGTCCCAGATTAGGTTCGGCCCTTTAAGAGGTTTTGGGCCTAATTATGGCCCATATCAGATTCGGCTCGTCAACTGGACACTATGCTTTTGGGCCCACTTGCTAAAGGCCCACTTAGTAATTCGGCATGGTATTAGTTTTGGCATGTTAAGGGCCCGTTTAACATTTCGGCCCTATATTAATTTCAGCCTGTTAAAAGCCCGTCGTATAGTTGGGCCTAACTACGGCCCGGTTTGCATCTGGCCTGCTCGCAGACGATATCTGATTGGGCCAAATAAGGACCGAGACAATTTTTCGTCCTGTTAAAAGCCCGTGATTTGATTCGCACAATCATGGGCCGGGGTTCATTTCGGGCTGCTGCCGTCCCGTGAGCTGATCGGCACGTTTCAGGCCCAACCTACATCGTGATTGCATGACAGCCCGATTATGTACCGTAATTTTACGGTTTGGCCGGTTTACTGCGAAGATAGGATATATATATATATAGTAAAATAACTGCAGCATCGTGAATAAGAAAAAACCTATACTATACAATAAAGAAATTACGGCATATTACATCCACTGGTCATCAAAGTTCGCCACTATGATAATAAAGCACAAGCAGATAGCAGATTACATACACCGGGCATCAAAGATCGCCACCAGTGCAAATAAACACGCCGACAAAATAATATACAAAACCGACAGCACTTCAATAGAGTTCAAGAAAGGTTAGCCCTGCTAGGGAGCTGCAGCGCAAGCAACTGAGCAAGATGATGAGACTGCGCTTGTTCAACACTTATATCTTCCTCACTCTGAAAGATAAACAAGCAGACAGATGACATGTTTTGCACATAAAAGTATAAGTGCTGACAATTCATCACATTTCTTACCGATGAATAAAGTGACACAGTTTAAATTTGCATTAACACAATATGGTATTGTTCAGGTCAAGACATGGCAGGAAATGACATTGTGAAGGAGTTGGCAGCTTCACGACACCACTGGATTACAGATCAAGAACTCATAAGTATCAATGATTAGTGTGCTGTCAATTTATACCATTTTAGATTGGCAAATAAAGAGATGGTTTAAATAATAGTAGAATGATATGGCATTTTTCATGGTTAAGACATTGCAGAATATGACATTGTGCTGTAGTGGGTAGGTTCACCACACCACTGGATTACAGATGAAGAACAGAAGCATACATGCAGTGCAAAAGAAGATCACTTGCTATGTATAGTTTAATTTACATGGTATGAAGAAGGAACTTGGTTGTACAACTGAAAACTTAAATTGAGAAAGGACAAACTTTTGTTTATGAACTACATATAATAAACTTTAAACAAGCAATTTGATGCAAACACCAAAAATAAACAGCTGTTGCAGTCATGCCTAACCAAATATATACAACAAAGTTTGAAGGATTGAGATGGACAAACTTACATTATTGGTGAAGACAGGCTCTATAAAGGCCTTGTCCATGCTGATGGGGGGGCAATTCAAGAAGTTTACCACAGAATCTTCTTCAAAAGCATTGCCTTTATTCTACATTTTGTTAAGAGTAAATATAGATGTGATAATATACGAAAAAATGGAGAATATTTAAGATAAGATGAAGAGTGATGCTACATAACCAAGTAGCTATAAATGTAAGTGCAGCGATACAGGCAAAAGGTACAGCCAAGAGCAATGCACAACTAAACTTCTTCAGTACCATCCTTATGGTAAGAGTAAATATAGATCTGATGTGTAGAAAATGGAGGGCAAAGGAAAATAAGCTGCAGAGTGATGGTACATGAACAACTACCTGTCATTATAAGTACACTGATAAAGGACAGCATGTACTTACAAGAACAATGCAGAGCTAAAAAACATTGGCATTGGATATATTCTACACTAATGTAACCATTCATACAGATCAGATAATTTGGAGCGAACAATTGATAAGCAAGCTATCATGCATACTACTATCACATAATGAACCAGGTATGTATGCAAGTACAGTGATATAGGACAATAGGTACTAACAAGAGCAAAGCAGCGGGCAGCATATTTGCGATATCCTGTCGTTCTTGTCAAACCGGAATTCTTCTTCGAGCAGATTTCCTGCAAAAAAGATCCGTAAGGCACATGCGGAAAAGTAGAAGTTCAAATTGTCATGTGATTTCATAGACAGTACCTCATCCTGGGAACGAGACTAGTGCATAACAAGGTTTTTCCATTCAATGTCTTCTAAATTTAGCACATGAGACTTCACCGAAAATTTGTTTATAGACTTGCCATCAAAGTGTGATTTCCTCATGTAACACCGATACTGCTGCAATGCTTCCTTGAAAAGCACAAGCAAGCTTTGCTCGTCATGACTATCCAGATTGACCCTCGCCTAGTTACAACAATGTAATGTAAATCATTGATGTGTTCAATCAGCAGAAAACAAGAAAATAATAGCCATGAATAATAGCACTTACATGTAAGTTGGACAGGAAGATGTGAAAAAGGTGTTTGTCTTCACAATAATCTTCCCATGATGGGAATATATGCACGTAGTCCCTAACAACATTGAAAGCATTGTCTTTTAAACTGGGAATAAATGGAATGGGGTTCCAATCTGCAGGAATTGGCCGTCTCTGCAGTTGGGATAGGTCTTCGGCCGGTGGACTTGCTGTATTGTACTTTTTGCTGGAGTGGGATTTTTGTGTGGTACAGCTGGTGCTATGGCAAATGAAATCAGTATACCTTTTGCTGGAGTGCAGATCCTGTGTGGTGGGGCTAGTGGTGTGGCCAGTGAAGTATGGGTACAGTCTGCTGGAGTCGGTCCTACGTTTTGTGTCACTGGTTGTACAACCAATATAAGTGGGGTGCTGTCTGATTTCTCCGGCACCACCACGTTTTTCAAGGACTTTGCTGGTGCTCCTTCAGGTTCGGCAATCACCCTCTTCCTTTTTGATGTCTGATGCACAAGAACAACATTTCAGTGGAAAAACATGGTATGATGACAGATGGAATATGTATTGATAATGGATGGGCATGGCATCTTGACATATATGATGAGTAAACTAAGCAGATGGCGGTGCAACAAAGTAGAAGAAATGCAAGACAACATATGCAAGATACCCGCAATCAATAAAACATTGCCAAATTAGAACATGCACCTTGATGGGTGAACAGGACAGGCCATCTGCCTTTGACTCCTCGAGGTTAGAATAGTCATTAGGATCATATTCTGAACAAGAATCAATAGGTGGGGAGCGTATTAGTTTCATTGCATCCAGAATGGCACTCAATGCCTTGGTGCCAATTTTATAAGTCATTGCAGTGTTTAGCTTCAAGAGTGGATTGCTGCTAGTGCGACACAAAGCAGCTACACAGATCATAGTGTAGATATAACGGGAAAACCTTAAGCATCAGAGTAAAATCAGCAAAGTGGAACTTGCTGGAATATATGTGCTAGTATTGCTGGTACGGCTAGAAAGGCTTCGGATACCGGCTCTCTTCAAGTGAAGGTGCGGTACTGTTAATATCAATGTAACTCTCAAAGGCGACATAGCTCCCCGCATTTCCTTGCTATTCTTATAGGATTCAAGTGGGCAGGCCACTACAAATCCTATTCCTATGTTTACAAGATCCTACGGATCAAAGAGGCTCAAAGTGTCCATCACAACCGACCGTATAGACCTCTACACTGCAAATGTCCCTGCTCATCTTCAGTACAAGGAACATAATGTACTACTATCATACTCCCTCCGTTCCAAAATATAAGTCTTGGTAGAGATTTCCACTATGGATCACATACAGATGTATCCAGGTATATTTTAGAGGGTAGATTCACTCATTTTTCTCCATATGTAGTCCATGGTGGAATCTATACAAATACTTGTATTTAGGAACGGAGAGAGTACATATTAAAGAAGAACGAAAGAGGAACATGGTAAAGAAGAGCAAGAAGATTTTGGATAATAAAATGTTGGTTGCGTAGTGCCCACACATGATGAACCAGAGCGCATTAAGAATGTAACTCCTAGCTGTCTCTCGACCATTTCAGGCGGTTGGATGAAGATCCTACGTCTCCTAACCCTTCTTCCTCGTCTCTGATTCTTCCCATACAGAACACCTTAAGGGCCACCGGCCGGACCACCGGCCCCCACCGCCTGTGTTCCTCCGCCACCCTCACCCCCACCCCCCCCCCAACCCCCACCCGCGTCGAGTTTTCTTCGTTCGGCGAGGCCCCACAACCACCCGAGCCCCTTCGATCGCACCGGCGAACTCCGGCGAGCTCTGAAAAATCGACTGACCCAATTTTGAAATTTAGTCTACTGTGATTTAACTAGTGTGGAATATAAAAGGGGAAAACCATAAGAATTGCGAGTATGGTGTTGAGCGTGCCATGGCGGATCTGAAGGTGCAAACTGGACAAAGGCAACTTCGCAACCAAGACAAGAAATCAGAGTAAAGCAGTGGCGATCTATTTTCTTGCTGCGATAAATAAGTTGAGCAGATACGAAAGAGTACCGCCTCTGGTGCGGCGCCGTGTACGCATCTGCTGAGAATTTGACGGTGCTGTGGTAGCGATGGCTGTCGGCGGCGTGGAAGCAGATCTAGGAGGGTAGACGGTGGCGGCGGGGCGTGGTGGATGAGACGGTCGTAGGAGCGGCGCCGGCAAGGTGGACGACGGCGGGGATGAAGCGAGAGGACGGGATGCAAGGATCCCGGTCCGAAGCCGTGGATGAGAGAGGTCGATCTCTTGTAATGGACGGCGGCGTCGGGGTATCAGCTCCGGCATGGTGGAGGAGGACGGCGGTGGATGGGGTGGCGGGAGGCGGCAGACGGAGGAGGGTGGGGTGGAGAGGGTGTTTTGGCGCCCACAGAGTACGAATGGGGAAAAGGGAGGTAGAGAGGAAGGGGGAACCATGTATTCAGGTTGTGCTTGTCTCAAATGCAAGGAAATTTACAAACTTAGCCCCCGTTTCAAATTTCTACTACATCACAGCAACACTAGTCGGTTGGGGATATGACGGTAATCTCGCATACACCGAATATTTGCCGATGAGAGTTTGTTTTTGGCGCCCACCGTGTATGAATATGAATCGGGGAGGGAGTCGATTTCGGCCGAGGACACTGTGTTTTGGCGCCCACCGTGTATGAATCTGGGTGAGAGGCGGTTATGTCACGTTTGGGTGAAATTACAAACCTACCCCTATCGAAACCTATAGAAATCCAGCATATAGGCTTTGCGTGGCAGGGATAGGCAGCTATGATTTCCATCTCGCAGATTTTGGTTTCGGGCGGTTACTGCAACTTTCCCCACTTCGTTCAAATTTTGCAGAGTGCACATTTACCGTGCCAACTCAATTCGAATCCCGTTTGTATTCTATTTTTTTTCGGGCGGGATCCATTTTCAATTAGAATTACATTCTATATACATCATGTTTTATATATACTTTCAAAATCACAACACCATTTATAAATAAATATGGTTTACAAATGGCATGATCTCAGATTCATAAGGTTGTATCCATCAATTTGGATTTTCAAATATTTGAAACCACGTTATGTTGAAATCCAATGTATGCATTCCTCGCTAACTGTCTCCAATTAATGTGTGTTTCATGCGGGTTTTTTTACTTCTCAAACATGTATAATGTGTTTCACACACGCAACATATAGTGTAATCCCGTTTAGACATTAATTGCATATAAACCATGCATTGTTTGTAATTGAAGAATCTATGGATCACCAATATTGATAAACTATATAACATTACACGTGTGCCCAAATTCAAATGAATATGCATGTTTGATACACCAATTTGCGTTATGAATTATTGATGTCGTGATCTCTAGTTTAAATATTTGAATCCCCTTTAATCCAGATATTCGTCTCATATAGCTATCACTCATGCTTATATAGGACTATCTCTTTGGACCTATACGCGTTCATCGTCTCTCAGGTATCTCTCGTGCTACCTGTATGTCGACAATGATCTTTTATCTTCGTAACACACTGACGGTACTCTCTCCCTCGACCTTCATCACTCTATCTCTCTCTAAGTATATCTCGCTCCCTGCTATGTGTCTCTAACTATGATTCTCCATGTGGAATCTCTTTCTCTCAAACAAACACAAAACTTTGTCTCCCGGGGTCTCATTTCTCTCTACTATTCCCATGTGTGCTACTCGCACACCCCTCATACAGAGATGTCTTTTGCTCCTTAGATATGAGAACCTATGACTCTTCCTCTTCAATATCTCTTTCTCACACACAAACACAAACTCTGTCTCCCAGGGTCTCATATTTCTCCATTGTTCTCTTGTATGTCGCTCACACACACACACTCTCTCTCTCCCTAGAGATATATTGCGTTCCCTCGTATGTCTCTCTAGCTATCACTCTCGTTGTGAAATATCTTTCTCTCTCGCAGACACAAAACTCCGTCTCTCTGGATCTCATTTCTCTCTGATATCTGTTTGTATGTGACTCACACACACCCTCTCTCTATCTCTCTCACACCCACACACATAACCCAGCCTTCTGATCAACTCGACTCCTATCTCTAACGCACACTAGCTAGCATCTTTATCTTTCTATTTATCAACCTTCTTTCTCGCCCTCACTCTTGATTCCTGTCACGCACACTACATATGTTTGTCTCTACATGCAGTCAAGTGCCCTCTCACACACATATATAACTTCACCCTTTGAACCACCCGACGGTCATCTCCAACACCCAAACTAGCAGATGTACCTCTAGCTAGCATCTCTATCTCTGGATCTATCTGTAGTTTCTCCATCAATATTTCTTTCTCGCACGGAGTCTTGCTTCCTATCACCCACACTATATATGTCTCTCCATACATATGTATTTATATGATGGTCTCTTTTGCACGATCGTTGCGCCTCACTCCCTCTGCTCGCCACAGATGCATGCTCCAGCCCACGCCACTATCTATTGAAGACAAAAACACATGCTCAATTGTCGGGACTTCTTCCATGCATTCTCACATGCATGCATACTGTCATACCGATCCGTCTCTCCCATGTCGTTGATCTTATGACTTATGTCTTCTTTCTTTTATCTCGATCATGCGCGCGCGCACACACACATCCCACATATACATGTATACCTCTCACACATGCACGTTCAAGGTCTCTATGTCTCCATACGTAGTTAATTACCCTCAATCCTAACGCCACATTGAATCGTTCTCCTCTTTTGTGCACATAACTTCCGCCTGGATGGGTAAAACACACACTCACACTTAACAATCTCCTTCTAGCTACCCCCCCGCCTCTCACTCTTCCCCTATATCCCTGAAACCAATAAGACCATCCCTTAGTTTAATTCCCGCCTACATGCACCATCGATATATAGTAGTCTTCCTCGGTCTCTCTCGAACAAACACGTTCTCTCGAAGTCGACTCCTCTCACGCACACACACCTTCTCTTCCCTCTCTACAGGCATTTTCTCTCTCGCACCCCATCGTTGGTGGCCTCTGCCATACACATCACCTCTCTATGATGAAAGCCATGCACACTTAAATTACATCCGCCACAGAGGACCCCGCGACACACACACGCACGCACCCCCCCAACACACACACACACACACTAAGACTCCATCTCTCTCTCTCTCACGCACACACACACAAACACACACACACACGCAAGCACGCACCCCCCCACACACACTAAGACTCCATCTCTCTCCCTCTCTCTCACACACACACAAACTAAGACTCCATCTCTCTCTCTCACACACACACACCACACACACTAAGACTCCATCCCACACACATATGCTCTAGGCGGAGCATTTGTTCCTACCACCCTTCATCCAACCTTACCCGTATGATAAACAGTCACCTTTATTTACTTGCATAACATGGACAAATTCCACTTTACTTTAGTAGTCAGCAAACTTATCATCTGTACCCTTATAAAAAACGAGTTGGTGGTGATGGTGTGCCTGCCATCTTGTAATACAGACCGTATGATCTATATCTGAGGATAGAAAGCAAACTATGATAATTTTACAAAAGATACCGGCACCTCTCTCCACATCATTATCTCTCGCAACCTCATTGCTCAACAATTAAAAAAGGAATAAGTCTCTGGAACAATCTAGCATGCATGGTGGCCGCTTCCGCCTGCCAGTGCCGTCCATCCCCATGCATCCGCCCATTCCGGCCACCAGTCACCACCACGCTCCACTCCTCCTCGCCTTATCTCTCATCTTTCATTTTTTCGATGACATTCTCAAGATACCAGTTTTCCGATAAAATTCTTGAGATATCACTAGTTTTTACACATGGGATTACTCCTACATGGGTCAATCACAACAGGTGTTCTGTAAAAAAAATGCATATTGATGTTCCGTGCAATACACGAGAATCTTGCTTGTAATTATATAACGCAAATCACGAGCAGGAAGTGACATTTTTTTGACACAACCACGTTAACATGGCCACGTAAATCACTAGCTAAAGTAAATACCATTATACTTATATTCCGATGCAAAAGGTTGAGTACATGTCCGAAGAGTAGAGTCACACACACGCACTCTGTCTCTCAGAATCTCTCTCACACACACACCAGTTACGTGACGCCCACTTAAGCAGACACGTATGTTACAATTTGTGCACCCACGGGTACATGTGATGTTGCGCATTTATTTAAGCCGGAAGGCGAACCCAAACAATAGCTGCATTCATTCCCCTCCTGCCGCCTCTTCTCTGGTCGCCGTCGCCCGGTAGCCTTGGGCTGACCAAAGGTAACAACATACGCCATACTCCCACCGGAGCGGCGCTTTAATATGGAAATTTTAGTGGTCATGCATGCATCTTTTTGTGCTAGCACTCCTATATAAGGGTTGACTGGTCGCTTCCCGCGGACGTGCGCGGGCGGTGGAAGAGGAAGGATAAGGGAAGCGGGCTATGGAGTAACGTTTTTTACCACAATTTCTTAGGAAACTGAGTGCAATAATTGAGTAGTTTTGCAAACTACCAGTACTAGACCTGAAACGGTTCAAAACCTATACTCCCTTGCCAGCGCGTGCTTCCCGCGTGAAACGGTCAGCGTCCCCCTGGAGCGTCAGTGTCGCATTAATGCCCGGCCAGAGCGGAGGCGACCTCTCACTGGCGCCGGCTTTGAAGTGGCATGACGGACGAGAGAGCGCCGCTTCCCGGTGCACGCGTCTGCTCCGCGTCGAGACTGGCCATAGGCCCTGTTTGGATCCATGGGTTAGAGTTAGTTTGAGCTAGTTGGGGCTCAAATAGCCCTAAACTATCCAAGCATGAGGGTTTAAATTGGAGCAAGTTGCACCGAACCCACCAAAAAAAAACTATCCCACCCAAGAGGTGCTAACTGGAGATAGTTCTCATTGGGACCACTGAAAAATCACTTTTCTCTCTCCATGAAGTGCATTTATTGTCAATCTAACCCTGTCACCCAAACACCTCTTTGGCTACAGTTAGTTCAGGGTTAGTCATGAGTTAGTCTAACCTCTAGCTAAGTTAGAGTATCAAACAGGAGCAGTATAGGACATGCAAGTTGCTCAAAGCATACAGGCAAATTCGTACGTGAAATGATTTTTTCTTTTTGAAAATGGAACGTGAAAGGAATTTTTTTAGAACGCTCTTGGCATGTCGCTAACATGTGATAGTAAACCGACCTCAATAGACGGCAGAAACGCCAGCCCGCCGCACTTTGATAGAGACGAGGAGGGAGAAGCGATACAGGCTGCTGGATTACTAGAGATAGGTGTCGCACGGAAGCCAAGAAATATGGTGATAGCGTGGGTTAGCCATGTACTAGTATGATACTACACTGGGCTGTCGTGTTTTGTACTCTTCCAGTCCACTATGGAGATAATTGGTTAATTTTATATCGCTGAATAATATTAAATATTATGAGTGCAGACACTCCACCACAAGGTTCCTTGCTCCTTCTCGGTTGTCCGGAATCTATGTTCTTCCACTCTATTTTTTTACGTGAGCTTTGTTCATCCTTTTGCCAACACGCGAGACACCTAGCATTAAGGTGCACGTGTTATGCAAGGATCGTTCCATCTATACGAAGAACACATGGGACTGGAACTACGAGACGAACATGTACCCAGGAGTGGACGTACGAACCTGAGTAATGTAGCGCAGTAAGTGAAGTAGAAAGGCACAAATGGTATGAACATGCGTGACATATAGGGTGTGTTTGGTTGCGTTCTCGTCTTAGCATAGATGTTCCCTCTTCATGCATGCTCAACTCAACACCCCTCTTCATGCAGGCTTCTAATGTATTTGTGCTAAACTAGTGTGGACTCATGCACCCTCCATACACTCTACCAAACACCCAAAAGTAGGTCGAGAAGGGAACTCTTGGGCGGCATTTGTCTCTTACTACGTACTACCACTAAATGTTGTGTGTGCAATGCACGGTGATGTTATGGAGTACGTGCCTAAGTACTCTACTGCTACTATATTAGTTGGAGGCACATATTAACTTTTATATTTGTTTACGTGTATGCCCCGAGACCTTCCAACTAGACGTGTCTTTATCTCCAGGTCGCACTTTGTATCGTTCATACCACTAAGTACTACTACGTGTGGTCTCCGACCCAGAAGTGGAAGAAGTGGAGATGCTCTACCATGCTGTTTTTTTACGCTGGGCTCTACCATGCTGTTCATGTCCCACTCCTTTCGCTGACGTGTGGGACATCCAGCACGTGCCGTGTTTGGCACCCTTCGTCGTAAGAGTTGAAACGCTAGTATTCATCATAAATAAAAAAATAATTATAAATCGGCAGTGATACTATTTTTTTGCGAACCAATTAGCAGTGATACTATACCACGCGGTTCCCTTGCTCCTCGATATCGGAAAGAATACTTCCGTTCGCCAACATGTGGTACGTCGACCATCCTGGTCCACTTGCCATGCACGCAGAACTCCAAGGGAGTCATCCAGGTCATCGCGCCGCAGTAACAATGACTAATGAGCCGTCAAATCACAGGCCCACTTCCCACTTTGAAGTTGCTTGGACGAAGGAACCATCATGACTTCGTTGAATTCCGCTTCTTGAAGAAAACTACTGTACCAGCAGTACTGCTAGCTACAGTAGTTACTCCAACAGAGGCCTCCTTTCGTTCATAGGATAGGAATACGAAAATCATAGGAAGTGAGATGACATGCATCTCAATTCCTATAGAGAAAGAGATGCCATTTGAAGCTTAGGATAGGAATTTTTCCATTTAGTCTAGGCTAATGTACTGGTAATTTTCTCTAAAAACTATAGTAGTAACTAGTAGTACTAGTACATGCTCGTACTTAGA
Source organism: Triticum urartu (assembly GCF_003073215.2). Classification (NCBI taxonomy): domain Eukaryota; kingdom Viridiplantae; phylum Streptophyta; class Magnoliopsida; order Poales; family Poaceae; genus Triticum; species Triticum urartu. Next base: position 267,001,858 of record NC_053028.1, read on the forward strand.
CACACACACACACTAACTACTAGTACTACTACTTCTCACATGCTGCCCAGACGCCGTCGTTCTCCTTCCCGGCTTTGTCGGCGACACCCCACCGTGTTGGGGAATGTAGTAATTTCAAAAAATTTCCTACGCACACGCAAGATCATGGTGATGCATAGCAACGAGGGGAGAGTGTGATCTATGTACCCTTGTAGACCGACATCGGAAGTGTTATATCAACGCGGTTGATGTAGTTGTACGTCTTCACGATCCGACCGATCCAAGAACTGAAACTACGACACCTCCGAGTTTCAGCACACGTTCAGCTCGATGACGATCCCCGGACTCCGATCCAGCAAAGTGTCGGGGAAGAGTTCCGTCAGCACAACGGTGTGGTGACGATCTTGATGTTCAACTGTCACAGGGCTTCACCTAAGCACCACTACAATATTATCGAGGATTATGGTGGAAGGGGGCACCGCACACGGCTAAGAAAACGACCACGTGGATCAACTTGTGTGTCTAGGGGTGCCCCTTGCCTCCGTATATAAAGGAGCCAAGGGGGGTGCGGCCGGCCCTAGTAGGAGGTGCGCAGGAGGAGTCCTACTCCTACCGGGAGTAGGACTCCCCTCCCTTTCCTTGTCCAAGTAGGAGAAGGGGAAGGAAGGGAGAGAGGAGAGGAAGGAAAGGGGGGGCGCCGCCCCTCCCTCCTTGTCCAATTCGGACTAGGGGGAGAGGGGGCGCGCGGCCTTCCCTGGCAGCCCCTCCTCTTCTCCACTTTAGGCCCATGAGGCCCATTAACCCCCTGGGGGGTTCCGGTAACCCCCCGGTACTCCGGTTTTATCCGAAACTTCCCCGGAACACTTCTGGTGTCCGAATATAGCCGTCCAATATATCAATATTTATGTCTCGGCCATTTTTAGACTCCTCGTTATGTCCGCGATCATATCCGGGACTCCGAACCAACTTCGGTACATCAAAACTCATAAACTCATAATATAACTGTCATCGAAACCTTAAGCGTGCGGACCCTACGGGTTCGAGAACAATGTAGACATGACCGAGACATGTCTCCGGTCAATAACCAATAGCGGAACCTGGATGCTCATATTGGCTCCCACATATTCTACGAAGATCTTTATCGGTCAGACCGCATAACAACATACGTTGTTCCCTTTGTCATCGGTATGTTACTTGCCCGAGATTCGATCGTCGGTATATCAATACCTAGTTCAATCTTGTTACCGGCGAGTCTCTTTACTCGTTCCGTAATACATCATCTCGCAACTAACTCATTTAGTTGCATTGCTTGCAAGGCTTAGGTGATGTGCATTACCGAGAGGGCCCAGAGATACCTCTCCAGCAATCGGAGTGACAAATCCTAATCTCGAAATACGCCAACCCAACAATTACCTTTGGAGACACCTGTAGAGCTCCTTTATAATCACCCAGTTACGTTGTGACGTTTGGTAGCACACAAAGTGTTCCTCCGGTAAACGGGAGTTGCATAATCTCATAGTCATAGGAACATGTATAAGTCATGAAGAAAGCAATAGCAACATACTGAACGATCGAGTGCTAAGCTAACGGAATGGGTCAAGTCAATCACATCATTCTCCTAATGATGTGATCCCGTTAATCAAATAACAACTCTTTGTCTATGATTAGGAAACATAACCATCTTTGATTAACGAGCCGGCGTGCTTCTTCAATCTCTGATCTTCCTGCTCCAGCCGCCTAAACTAGCGCCGGCGAGACTACCTGCTCCCTCCTCTTATGGCCCGCTGTGATGCCGCGCAGGCTTCCCCGGCCCACCCTACTCCCTCCGCTGGCCTGGCCGCACGCAATCAACTGCCTCCTTATTACGCAAAAAAATTGATTCCTCCCACTGACATTTGGGGCGCACCGGTTGGGAGGCTGACCTGTGGGCCTACTAAGTTGACGCGTACGCAGGGCTTGTCAACTCAGTCAACAAACGATTCTAGCAACAGTAACTGTTGGATTTGAATCGAACGGTCCTGCTCCTTCTTCAATCGCTGCTCTTCTTGCACCAGCCGCCCAAACCAGCACTGGGGAGACCGCCTGCTCCTGCCTGCAGTGGTCGGCTGTGCTGCCGATGAGGCCTCATCGCCCCCTACTACTCCCACCGCTAGCCAGGCCCTGCGGCGACGACAGCCTCACACCGCAGCTGAACCAGTGAACCCTCGTACTCCTCTCCGTGTGGGCATCCACTGCCGCGTCTTCCCCGGCTCCGCGTCGTCCCCTTCCTAGGCCTCGCCGTCGTCCACCGCCTTGGTGCTCTCGGCGCGGCGTGGTCAACGACATTCCATCGGAAGAGTACCGTACGTGGAGAGGCTGACAGCTGGGTCCACGGCCACAACCCAGTTTTTTTGTGATTTGCCAAGTAAGTCGCTTTGTCAGGCCTGTTGGGCTGCAAATCTTTCAAGATGAGGAGAGCTTTCATTCGGCTGGCCGAGAAAATGGCCATCAGTAATGAGAAATGGGCTGTACATTTTTAAAACACATCAAACCGATAATTAGTTTCAAATATCTTTTCTTCATTTCGAGATTTGAAATTACATTAATTTTTATGCGTGGAGAATTTGTTGGATTTTATATTGATATACATTTATTTTTAAAATCAGTTTGAATGTGAGTCGAAATTTCGGGATTAAAAACAGTTCGGACCGCATCGAAATATGCAAAATTTCGTATAATTTTTTAACCGTGGCCACAATATGGGCTGTAATGCTAACAAAAAGAATATGGGCTCCAAAAAACCTTAATAATTAGCAAATGGGCTATAAATTATTAGAAATAATGGCAGATGGGCTATATGCTGTTTTCCATAGATTTGAGGCTTTCCTAAAAAAAGGTTGACGCACAAGCAGTGGCTGTTGGATGGCCATCCAACGGCCGTCGTGCTTCTTCAATCTCTGGTCTTCCTGCTCCAGCCGCTCAAACAGGCGCCGGCGGGACTGCCTGCTCCCTCCTCCCCGCGGCCGGCTCTGCTGCCGCGCAGGCCTCACCGCCCCACCGTACTCCCATCGCTGGCCTAGCCATCCCTCTACTCACCCACACCTGCTATTATTCTCCGGCGACAGCAGACGAACTAGTAAACCCTCGTACAGTCGTACTCCCCTCCGCATGGGAAACAACTGCCGAGTCTTCCCTGCCTCTGTGTCATTCGCTTCCTAGGCCTCGCCGTCATCCACCGTCCTGGTGCTCTCGGCGCAGCCTGGTCAACGTGGTCAACGACCGACATGCATCTGAAGTGGACTTTACGTGGAGAGGCCGACAGCTAGGTCCACGGCCGCACGCAAGGAAAGGCCTCCTTATTACGCGCAAAATAATGATTCCTCCAGCTGACATAAGGGACCCACCGAAAGGGCCTCTGTATTTCGCGAAAAAAGTTACCATCGCTGACAGCTCGGACCCACCAGCTATATCTTCGCACGCAAGGAAGTGCCTTATTATTACGCACAAAAAAATGAATAGTCCCCCTGTTAGCTGGGACCCAGTATAGTGGCAGGCTGACTTGTGGGCCTACTAAGTTGATGGGGACGGAGGGATTTGTCAACTTAGTCAATATGCACGATTCTAGCTCCAGTGACCGTACGATGTCCATCCAACGGCCGTAGTGCTTCTTCAACCTCTGGTCTTCTTGCTCTAGCCGCCCAAACCAGCGCCGATCGTGCCTCATGCTCCTGCCTCCCGTGGCCGGCTGCGATGCGGCAGAGGCCTCACCGCCCCCTACTACTCCCACCGCTGGCCAGGCCATCCCTCTACTCACCCACACCCCCTGTTATTCTGCGGCGATGGCAGCCTCACACCGCAGCAAACCAGTGAACCCTCGTACTCCTCTACGTGTGGGCATCCACTGCCGCGTCTTCGCCGGCTCCGCGTCGTCCCCTTCCTAGGCCTAGCCGTCGTCCACCGCCTGGAGCTCTCGGCGCGGTGTGGTCAACATGGTCAAGGAACGGCTTCCATCGGACATGGACTGTACATGGAGAGGCTGACAGCTGGGTCCACGGCCGCAGCAAGGAAGTGCCTCCTTATTACATGCAAAATAATTATTCCTCCACCTGACAGCGGGACCCACCGGACGGACCACCGTATTTCGTGAAAAAACGTTTGCCCCTGACTGCTGGGACCCACCAGCTACATCTACGGATGCAAGGAAGTGCATCCGGGCAAAAAAAAACAATTCGCCCCCTAACTGCTGGGACCCACCAGCTACATCTTCGCAGGCAAGGAAGTGCCTGACAGTCGGGACCCACCTGGTCGAAGCGTACGTAGCGTTGTCATTCTGGTCGCGAACGTGCACGTACATACTGGTCTATGTAGAGGCGCGCACGTGTCGTAGTAGAGGTGCGCACGTGTCATAGTAGAGGCGCGCACGTAGCATTTACACATACGTACAGTGGCCAGGGTGCAAGAAAGAAAATATGGCCACGTATATGTACATACGGGCGGGGTCTTGAACGCCTACTCGCACATACGTACGGCCAGGGATCGTGTACATGGCTGGGTCGGAACGGAGAAACAGGGTCGTCGACGTGTTCATGGGGAGGAAACAGAATGCGTCGTGTTCATGGGGAGGCAACGGAATGCGTCATGTTCATCGGGAGGGCTTGGACGGAACATGCGATGGAAACGAGGCCTGGTGTACCACAGAACGGAGGAAACGACCTTGTGTTCGACCAGCCACGTTCGAAACGGGATCCTGTTCATCGGGAGGGGTCTGGCGTACCGCAAAACGGAGAAAACGGACCTCCTACGGTCGAAACGGGGGTCTTGTTCATCGGGAGGGGTGTGGCGTACCGCAAAACGGAGGAAACAGACTTGTGTTGGAGCGCTACGGTCGAAACGGGGGTCCTGTTCATCGGGAGGGGTGTGGCGTACCGCAAAATGGGACTCCACGGGATACTGTTCATCTCCATCGTCGACCTCCTCCAACCGCCACGGCTCCTATTCATCCAGCCTCCACGGGCTCCTGTTCATCCAGCCTCCACCGCACGCTACTCCACCGGCTACTGTTCAACCACCCCTCCACCATCTACTGTTCATCCAGCCCTCCACACCACGGGGTCTTGTTCAACCACCCCTCCACGGGCACCCCTCCACCGTCTACTGTTCATCTAGCCCTCCACACCACAGGGTCCTGTTCAGCCACCCCTCCACCGTCTACTGTTCATCCAGCCCTCCACACCACGGGGTCCTGTTCATCCACCCCTCCACGGGCACCCCTCCATCGTCTACTGTTCATCCAGCCATCCACCACACCACGGGGTCCTGTTCATCCAGAGGCAACGCCACCGCTCACTGTTCATCCAAACCCCCCCCGCAATGCTCACTGTTCATCCCATCGATCGGCTTCAGTTAGTAGCAGTAGCGAAGGAATCGCTCGATCGGGTTCAGTTAACAGCCATCGATCGATCGCTCGAGTTCAGTAACGCGTAGCCTGCAGTGCAATCGCTCGGGTTCAGTTAGAGCCCAACGCCTCACTTGGGTTCAGTTAGAGCCAACGCCTCGCACACACGCGCGTACGTGTACGAGAGAAACGTGCATCGCTCGGCCCCCGACCTCCCACCGTAACCGGGAACTCCCCGAAATTTTCCTCCCCCTCGCTTCTACCACGGTTTTTTCTGTCATGGACGGCCCAAAGAATGTCGTGCAGCTGCGTCTCCGGCCCGCCCAGGACGAAAAGCCCATTTTCTGTCATGATTTTTTGTCATAGAAGTAGGAGCCCACCACATCTATGATGATACCGGGTTTTGTCACAATTATCGTCATAGAAGTGTCATATGTATGACAGAAAAAAAATTCGTTCGGCCCAAAATGTCACGGATGTGTCTTTTTTTGTAGTGTTAGAATTTGAAACCATCTTCAAAGTACTTAACACTCCGGCTTAACCTTGATAAACTTGCTGAACTGCAGACATTAGCCCCCAAGTGCCAAGTGATGTTACTTTGTAAGGGACTTGGGACTTTAAATATGTTTGTAGAGTCGTAAAAATTTGATTTGGAATACATTAGCCCCCAAGTGTCAAGTGGTTTATTCGTAAAGTACTTGAGACTTGAATCTTGAATTTGGATATTTGAATTTGAAACCAAGTCTTGACTCATGTGAACGTTTCACAGAATGCCTTGTCTGAATTGAACTCTTAATTGACTGACGCAAAGACTCGTCTAGCCAGCCAGGAGACAGAAATCAAGTCTTCTAACGCCAAACTGCAAATAAGCCTCTCTGCAACGGAAAATTTGAAGACTAGCTTTGTTGTCAAAGAGAAAACTTGGGAAAAGGAAAAAACACTTCTGATCCAACGAGCTGAAACAGCCGAAACAGCTCTGAAAGAGATTTCAACAGAACTGAATGGTTTGAAATGGCGGGTGTCTTAGATGGTAGCGGCTATCTTTGGTACATTGCCTGAGTTGACCTTTTGTGTGTTTTTTGCCAAACCGGAGTATAATCCGCCAACTGACTGTAAAATTTATGCAGGTCCTCGAAGCAAGAATCTGAGCCAAGACCCGTTGATTAAACTGAAGGCAGTATATACTTTGGTAGAACAATTGTATATTGGTGCACAACGGGCTTTGGCTACCATCTCTCCTGCTAATCAAGGTCCCAACCGGCTCAGCGATGTCCTGAAGAAGCTGTCTATCCTTCCTGCTAGATTCCAAGAAGTAAAACGCTCCTACGCGTGAGCCAGAGCTTTGACTGCCCTAAGCCGCTCCAAGGCTTGGGTGCCAGACCTAGACCCGGCGGACGTAGCAAGAGGATATCCCACTGTAAAGGAGGACGGGTCTCCTTTTGATCAGGATGACTTCATGGCTTGTGTACGCGAAGTCCGGCCTCAGGCGACTAGCCTTGGAGATGACTCCAATGTTGACAAGTACCAGTCGGGTTTTGATAGTGAGAATAAGATGATGGCCACTCCCTCACACAAAGTAACAGATTTGATCCCACCAGTAAGAGAAGATACATCTGCCCCGGAGATTGACCCGGTCGGCCTGATCGACGACGAAGCCGAATTTGTCGCCGTGAATGGCTTTGATTGGTCAAAACCCAATTTCCAGCAAACAGAAGGTGGTGAACCAGCGAGGGAGGGACAATGAGCATCGTCATGGGCTTATAAGGCCTTGTAATAACTTAGTTGTTTAAAACTCCGCATGTTTGCTTATGCCATCGCGCATAAAATACTTCTATGTGAACCTGTGTTTCCAGATGCCATTGTATGTATCGTTTAATATTTGTCTTTGCAATGCTTGAACTCTGTTCCTGTAAATACAAAGAAAAGACTGGCTTTGCGGTTTAAACACCTAATTTATAGCCAATATATTTACCTCAATAAAAATCAGAGACAAATATAAATAAAGGATAAGAGTTTAAAACTAACTCTTTAGTTAATGCAGCAGGTAAGTGCGTATAAGTAAATACCATACCTTGTCCCTTTTGATCCTTAAATTGCCGGTTTAAATAACCCGGGTGATGAATTTGATAATTCAACCTTTATGAGAAGCCAATGATTTTTTAGTTACCTCAGTAGGCTGTACCTTTTGATCCGTAAACCGCCAGTGTGAATGATCAGGGCGGCTGTGTTGTCAAATAGTCGAGCCGGTGAAGAGGAACAGGCTAATTATTTGTAATATTGAAACAACAAAAAGCAAAGAATAGATAATAAACATAATGTAATCCTATATTAAAAAAGGTGGGGGTTTCTGATTCGAATACGATCAGTAAACCGGACCAAAGGGGTTAAGCTAAGGTTCGAATACGACCATATAGCCCCCAGTGGCTTTGGCGTTACGCCGATCAAGAGGGTACCGACAGCTATGTTCTCTTTGGTTCGAATACGACCTATGTTTGAACAGGAAGCCCCCAAATGACGTTGAGAGGTTTTTAACAAACCTGATTCGAATACGATCCAAGTCGGACTCAAGAGGGGTTAAGCTATGATTCAGATACAATCAATAAGCCCCCAAGTGAGTTTGGCCTTGAGCCGATCAAGAGGGTTACGACAACTATGTTCTCTTTGGATCGAATACGACCTATGTTTGAACAGGAAGCCCCCAAGTGATCATGAGATTTGCAGCTAGATTCGGATACGATCATAAGCCGGAGCAAAAAGGTTAGACTTGATTCAAATATGATCAGCTCCTTAATAATCTTTTGAAAATGAGAAAAGACGTATAATCTTTGAAAAAAGAAAAGAGACTGATGGTCTTACTTTATTGCTTATCATGATATATACAATGTGAACGTATGTACATGATGAGAGCCGGTGGCTCAGGTGTAGTATGGCTGAAGTTGAGCAATGTTCCATGGCCGGCGGGTCTCCTCCTCCGACTTACGTGAGTCTGCATGCTCTCGAACGATAATGAGGTAATATGACCCGTTGTTCAAATTCTTACTGACCACAAAGGGTCCTTCCCAAGGTGGGGATAACTTGTGTGCATCTGAGAGATCCTGGATGAGCCAGAGCACCAAGTCGCCTTCCTGAAAAGTCCTGGACTTAACCCGGCGGCTGTGATAGCGACACAGGTCCTGTTGATAAATTGCTGACCAGGCCGCTGCTAAGTCTCTTTCTTCATCCAACAAGTCAAGTGCATCCTGTCTGGCTTGTTCATTATTAGCTTCAACATAAGCCGCCACACGGGGCGAGTCATGATGGATGTCACTAGGCAATACTGCTTCTGCTCCATAAACCATGAAGAAAGGTGTGTAACCCGTAGACCTATTGGACGTAGTGTTGATACTCCATAACACCGAGGGTAATTCCTCCACCCAACAACCCGGCGTTCGTTGTAAAGGAACCATAAGCCGGGGTTTGAGCCCTTTCAAAATTTCCTGATTGGCTCTCTCAGCTTGACCATTGGATTGAGGGTGAGCTACGGAAGAAACATCAAGCCGGATGTGTTCTCGTTGACAAAATTCTTCCATAGCTCCTTGGGACAGATTAGTGCCATTGTCAGTGATAATACTGTGTGGAAAACCGAAATGGAAAATCACTTTTTTTCATGAACTGAACCGTCGTGGCTGGATCACATTTACTCACAGGCTCCGCCTCAACCCACTTGGTGAATTTATCAACTGCCACCAGGAGATGTGTCTTTTTATCCTTAGACCTTTTGAAAGGCCCCACCATGTCAAGCCCCCAGACCGCAAACGGCCAAGTGATTGGAATCATCCGGAGCTCTTGAGCGGGCACATGCGCTCGTCGTGCAAATTTCTGACATCCATCACATCTACTAACCAGATCTTCTGCATCAGCGTGAGCCGTCAACCAATAAAAGCCGTGACGAAACGCCTTGGCCACTAAAGATTTTGACCTGGCGTGATGACCACAATCGCCTTCATGGATCTCACAAAGGATTTCTTGACCTTCTTCGGGGGAAACACACCGCTGAAACGCTCCGGAAACACTGCAATGATATAACTCTCCATCTGAAATCGTCATGGACTAAGATCGCCGGGTTATCTGCCAAGCCAAGGTCTCATCCGCTAGCAACTCTCCCCGGTTCATGTAAGCCAAGAACGGCACCGTCCAATCTGGGATGACATGAAGAGCCGCTACCAACTACGCCTCCGGGTCCGGAATAGCTAAATCTGCTTCTGTGGGCAACTTGACAGAGGGGTTATGCAAAACATCCAAAAAGGTGTTAGGTGGCACCAGCTTACGCTGAGACCCCAGCCGTCTTAAAGCATCAGCTACTTCGTTCTTTCGACGGTCAATGTGCTCCACCTGATAACCTTTAAAATGTCCTGCAACGGCATCAACCGCTCGGCGATAAGCCGCCATGAGAGGGTCCTTGGAATCCCACTTGCCAGATACCTGTTGAGCCACTAGATCCGAGTCGCCAAGACATCTGACCCGGCTCAAGCTCATCTCTTTTGCCACTCGAAGACCATGGAGCAAGGCCTCATACTCTGCTGCGTTGTTAGTGCAGGGGAACATCAACCATAACACATAACAAAACTTGTCACCTCGTGGGGAAGTTAACACGACTCTAGCCCCCGAGCCTTCCAACTGCCTGGACCCATCAAAATGAATAGTCCAATACGTGTTGTCTGGCTTCTCTTCTGGCATCTGCATCTCTGTCCAGTCATTGATGAAGTCAACCAGGGCTTGAGACTTAATTGCAGTACGTGGAACATACTTCAACCCATGATACCCAAGCTCAATTAGACCACTTGGCGACTCGCCCAGTGGCTTCTCTGTTTTGAATAATGTCTCCCAAAGGAGCAGAGCTAACCACAGTGATTGGATGTCCCTGAAAGTAATGCTTAAGCTTCTGGCTCGCCATGAACACCCCATAAACAAGCTTTTCCCAGTGTGGATATCGTTGCTTAGACTCAATCAGCACTTCACTGACATAATAAACCGGCCGTTGAACCGGATGCTCTTTGCCAGCCTCCTTGCGCTCTACCACAATAGCCACACTAACAGCTTGTGAGTTGGCAGCCACGTATAACAATAGCGGCTCTTTCTCAATTGGAGCAGCCAGGACCGGCGGCTCAGCCAGTTGTGCCTTCAGATCCTCAAAACCAGCGTTTGCAGCATCGCTCCAAACAAAAACATCTGTTTTATTCATCATCTGATACAGAGGCATTGCCTTTTCCCCTAGCCGGCTTATGAACCGGCTCAAATCAGCAACACGACCCGCCAGCCATTGAACGTCATTGATGCATGTTGGCTTGGCTAGGGATGTAATTGCCTTGATCTTCTCAGGGTTAGCTTCAATACCTTGGTTGGACACCAAAAAACCCAAGAGTTTGCTGGCTGGGACTCCAAAAACACACTTGGCCGGGTTAAGCATCATTTTGTAGACCCAGAGATTATCAAAAGTCTCTTTCAGATCTGCGACCAAGGTTTCCTCCTTCCTGGATTTGACCACTATATCATCCACATAAGCATGAACATTATGCCCAATTTGATCGTGAAGACAATTCTGCACATACCGCTGGTAAGCCGCCTGGGCACTCTTAAGCCCAAAAGGCATAGACACATAGCAGAAAGCTCCAAAAGGAGTAATAAAAGTTGTCTTCTCCTGATCCTTGACCGCCATCTTAATCTGATGATAGCCGGAATAAGCATCCAAGAAACTCAAACGTGTGCAACCCGCCGTAGCATCAATGATCTGATCAATACGGGGGAGAGCAAAAGGATCAGCCGGACAAGCCTTGTTCAGATCGGTGTAATCCACACACATACGCCAGGTGCCATTCCTTTTTAGTACAAGCACCGGGTTAGCTAACCATTCGGGGTAAAAGGCCTCCACAATGAACCCGGCTACCAAGAGCCGGGCCACCTCTTCCCCAATGGCTTTGCGCCGTTCTTCATTGAACCGTCGGAGAAACTGTCTGACAGGTTAGAATTTTGGATCGATATTAAGAGTGTGCTCAGCGAGTTCCCTCGGGACACCCGGCATGTCTGAAGGTTTCCATGCAAAGATGTCTCGGTTCTCATGGATGAACTCAATGAGCGCGCTTTCCTATTTCGGATCCAAGTTTGCGCTAATGATGAACTGTTTAGATGAGTCGCCAGGTACAAAGTCAACCATCTTAGTGTCATCAGCCGATTTGAATTTCAACTCCGGCTCATGCTCTGTTGTTGGTTTCTTTAATGACATCATGTCTGCCGGGTCAACATGATCCTTGTAAAAATTTAACTCCTCTGTTGCACAAACAGATTCAGCATAGGCAGCATCACCTTCTTCACATTCCAAGGCTATCTTCTGGCTCCCATGTACTGTAATGGTGCCTTTATGACCCGGCATCTTGAGTTGCAAATATACGTAACACGGCCGAGCCATGAACTTGGCATAAGTCGGCCGTCCAAACAAAGCATGATATGGGCTCTTGATCTTAATCACCTCAAAGGTTAATTTTTCTGCTCTGGAGTCATACTCATCCCCAAAGGCTACTTCCAGCTCAATCTTACCAACTGGGTATGCCGACTTACCAGGTACCACACCGTGAAAAATAGTGTTGGATTGTTTAAGATTTTTATCAGTCAATCCCATCCGGCGGAACGTCTCATAGTAGAGGATGTTGATGCTGCTGCCTCCATCCATGAGCACCTTAGTAAACTTGTATCCACCAACCTGAGGTGCCACTACCAAAGCCAAGTGACCCGGATTATCAACCCGGGGCGTGTGATCCTCTCTGCTCCACACAATAGGCTGCTCTGACCAACGTAGATAACGTGGAATCGCCGGCTCAATGGCATTGACGGCCCTCTTGTGAAGTTTCTGGTCCCTCTTACATAAACTGGTCATAAATACATGATATTGTACACTACTCAACTGCTTCGGGTTGCTTTGATAACCGGATTGCTGCTGCTGATTACCTTGGCTAGGTTGCTGATTATATCCACCTTGGTGACCAGGATAACCCTGACCGTGAAAACCTCCTCCGCCTGAACCGGCGCCCGGGCCCTGGAAGCCGCCTCCACCTGAACCGCCACCCGGTCCATGACCCCCATCAAACGCATTTGAATTTTTAAAAGCCTTCATGATCATGCAATCCTTCCACAAGTGGGTGGCTGGTTTCTCCCGGGTGCCGTGTTTTGGACAAGGTTCATTCAACAACTGCTCAAGGGTGGGGCCTGACCCGCCCGATCGAGGGGGTTGTCTGCCCTTGCGCCGCTGATTACCACCCTGCGCATTAGTATTAGAAACAAACTCATCAGCCTTACGTTTATTACCTCCCTGATTCGCCGGGTTGTGCTGGTGAACCTTGCCGTTGTCGTTCTTCTTTCCCTTCATTGCCTTTTCTTCGTCAGACACCGGTTCTTTGGTGGTATCAGAATCACCATACTTGACAAGAGCCGCCATCAACGTTCCCATGTCATTACAGTCACGTTTGAGCCGCCCCAGCTTCTGCTTCAGAGGTTCAAAACGGCAATTTTTCTCCAACATTAAAACTGCTGAGCCGGCATCCATCTTATCAGATGAATGTATTATCTCCTTGACTCGGCGCACCCAATGGGTTGTAGATTCACCATCCTCTTGCTTGCAATTGGTCAGGTCCACAATTGACATTGGCTGCTTACACGTGTCCTTAAAGTTCTGGATGAACCGTGCTTTCAACTCTGCCCACGAGCCGATAGAATTGGGTGGCAATCCCTTCAACCAAGTCCGAGCTGTTCCATCCAACATCATGGTAAAATACTTGGCCATTGCAGCGTCGCTAACCTCCAACAGTTCCATAGCCATCTCATAACTCTCAATCCAAGCCCCCGGCTGTAGGTCAGCCATGTAATTAGGCACCTTACGAGGCCCCTTGAAGTCCTTTGGCAACCGCTCATTGCGTATGGCCGGTACCAAGCAAGGCATGCCTCTGGTTCTTGTGGCCACTCCTGCCTCAACCGAGGTTGCTGGATAAGCCGGAAAGGTTTGATGAGCCGCCTGCTCTGCCGCCATTTGAGCCGCTCGTTCCGCCTCTTGACGAATCCTCTCTTGATCCGCCAAGTTAAGGGCTCCTGCCCGCACCGGCTCATGCCTATATGGCCGGTTGTGGCGTTGAGCATTACTTGAAATCTCTGCATACTCCATGTGCCTACTGTAAATCGGGCTCCGGCTTGGGCGAGGAGTTGAATGAATCCTGTCTCGACTATAGGAGTATGCATCCTGCTGGGCCAGAGCTGTCTGAAGTAGTTCTCTTACCCTCCGTGTTCCAATTGCTGCTTGCGAGTCGCCTTCCATTGGGAGAGCCTCCAAATGAGCCGACGCTGTGATGAGGTTTTCCAGAGGGTTGGAGAAGTGACCTGGAGGTGTTGACACATAACGAGTAGGAGCTGTATTTATACGAGGTGGCTCCATGGCGCGTGGCTGAACAGGTGCACCGGGTGTCGTGACCCGGTTTGCCTCCGGCGGGTTGCTCCCCCCAGCCCCGGGTGTATGGAACAGGTTCCTCGGATCCAGCGTTAAAGGTAGACGCGATTGAGTTTTCTGATGCCTCCCCCTCATGACCTCGTTTGATGCGTTAAGATCCACCAAGAGCCGGAAAGTTTCTGCTTGAAGTTGCTGAGCACGAGCATCCAGAGCTGCTCGTTCTGCTGCCATCCGGGTTTCCTCTGCGGCTAGATTTTCCTTAGCTTGCACCATCTTCTCCCGCACGCGTACCACTTCTGCGTCGTGCTGGGCTTTATCCGCCGGCTCTACCATGGCGGTTAACAGAGTCATCAGCCTATCCATGAGGTCCATTAGAATCTGAGCCGGGGGCGCGCAGGGACTCCTGACCCGGCTGCTGCCGACCTGGTAGCTGCTGCTGCCGCTGCGGTAGAGTTCTTCCCGGGCTGCATCCCCGCCATGAAGACTCTGGCCCAATTCGGCGGCTCAAGGGGGTCCGGAATACTGCTGCCATCGGAATAGCCCCCGAGCATGCCGTCTTGCAGCTGGTACAATGAGTCCGTCTCACCTGTTGATGATGCAGTATCAGAGCAGATGGGCGTCTCCCCGCCTTCCACCGATCCTTCGGAGTATTCACCGCCGTGGATGCAGCCTACAAAGGCATGCTTCATGACATATTGAACACGGGTGGTCCTGGCGCGCTGAGCCGTTTCGATGAGGTTGGTGTGGACGTCCGGCTCAGGGCCCGACTCACCGATCCGGCCGATGAAGACGTGAATTCCGCCGAAGGGGACCCGGTACCCGTACTCGATTGAGCCAGCCTTGGGGCCCCAGCCTTCATCGTCGATATAGAGCTTGCCGCGACGACTCTTGTTCATCCGGACCACAGCATATCCCTTGAGCCCTTCGAAGTTGCCCTTCAAGAACTCAAATCCACCGTGCGCTGGCCCCACGGTGGGCGCCAACTGTCGTGGAGTTGACACGGCAGATGTCCTAGAGCAAGGACTTCGTCGTAGGGCCATCGCACTAGGCAGCTTAAAGGGGTTAATCGGGACAAAGGACAAGAGAGAGTTTTTATACTAGTTCGGCCCCTTACGATGAAGGTAAAAGCCTACGTCTAGTTGGGATTGGTATTGCTGAAGTTTCGATCTCCAAGGGGCTCGACTCGCCGGCTTGGTTATCGATTTGGTTGTTTCTTGCCCTAAGCCGCCACCGGGTCGTCCCCTTATATACATGGGTTGACGCCTGGTGGCCTATAGAGTCCTGGCCAGCTCATAATCGTGTCTGGCTCGGTGACTTTCTTTAGATGCATTTCTTTACAAGTCTTTCCTTACATACGGCGGTTTACAATATCGGGCCTTAAGCCGGCCCTAGGCCCTTGGGCCTTCTATATGTTTAATAAACTATCATCTTGAATGTATATTGGGCTTCTTATGTAACCCGCCATTAGGGCTGACCCGGCCCCTCCTGGGCGGGTCATACTGGTAGTAATATCCCAACAACATGAGCGTGAGCCATGGACATAGCACTATAGGTGGAAAAGAGTGGTGGTTGTGGAGAAGACAAAAAGGGAGAAGATAGTCTCACATCAACTAGGCGTATCAACGGGCTATGGAGATGCCCATAAATAGATATCAATGTGAGTGAGTAGGGATTGCCATGCAACGGATGCACTAGAGCTATAAGTATATGAAAGATCAAAAAGAAACTAAGTGGGTATGCATCCAACTTGCTTGCTCATGAAGACCTAGGGCAATTTGAGGAAGCCCATCATTGGAATATACAAGCCAGGTTCTATAACGAAAAATTCCCACTAGTATATGAAAGTGATAACATGAGAGACTCTCTACTATGAAGATCATGGTGCTACTTTGAAGCACAAGTGTGGTAAAAGGATAGTAGCTTTTCCCCTTCTCTCTTTTTCTCACATTTTTTTATTTGGGCCTTTTCTCCTTTTTTATGGCCTCTTTTTTCGTCGGGAGTCTCATCCCGACTTGTGGGGGAATCATAGTTTCCATCATCCTTTCCTCACTGGGACAATGCTCTAATAATGATGATCATCACACTTTTATTTTTCTTACAACTCAACAATTACAACTCGATACTTAGAACAAAATATGACTCTATATGAATGGCTCTGGCGGTGTACCGGGATATGCAATGATTCATGAGTGACATGTATGAAAGAATTAGGAACGGTGGCTTTGCCACAAATACGATGTCAACTACATGATCATGCTAAGTAATATGACAATGATGGAGTGTGTCATAACAAACGGAACGGTGGAAAGTTGCATGGCAATATATCTCGGAATGGCTATGGAAATGCCATAATAGGTAGGTACGGTGGCTGTTTTGAGGAGGTATATGGTGGGTGTATGATACCGGCGAAAGGTGCGCGGTATTAGAGAGGCTAGCAAAGGTGGAAGGGTGAGAGTGCGTATAATCCATGGACTCAACATTAGTCATAAAGGACTCACATACTTATTGCAAAAATCTACAAGTTATCAAAGCAAAGTATTACGTGCATGCTCCTAGGGGGATAGATTGGTAGGAAAAGACCATCGCTCGTCCCCGACCGCCACTCATAAGGAAGACAATGAAAAACTAAATCATGCTCCGACTTCATCACATAACGGTTCACCATACGTGCATGCTACGGGAATCACAAACCTCAACACAAGTATTTCTCAAATTCACAACTACTCAACTAGCACAACTTTAATATCACCATCTTCATATCTCAAAACAATTATCAAGTATCAAACTTATCATAGTATTCAACACACTCATAAGAAAGTTTTATTATTAATCTTGTATACCAAGCATATTGGGATTTAAAGCAAATTACCATGCTATTAAGATTCTCAAAATAATCTAAGTGAAACATGATAGATCAATAGTTTCTATAAAACAAATCCACCACCATGCTCTAAAAGATATAAGTGAAGTACTAGAGCAAAATTATATGACTCAAAAGATATAAGCGAAGCACATAGAGTATTCTAAAAAATTCCAAATTATGTATGGCTCTCTCAAAAGGTGTGTACAGCAAGGATTGTTGTGGTAAACTAAAAAATAAAGACTCAAATAATACAAGACGCTCCAAGCAAAACACTGTCGGCGTTCTGGGAACGGGGGTCCCCAGACTTGCCTGCCTGCGGCCTGCGGCGTGGCTCAAAGGGGGGCCCAGCACGGCCCATCTTCATCAACACAGACCCAAGACCCTCGCGAGGGGCCAAGCCTCGCGGGGCGGACGACATGGAGCTTCCTCAGGCACGGCCTCACCAGGCTGGCTCGCGAAGAGGCGGAGAGATCAAGGCGGGGTACCTCATGAGGTGCCCGTGACGCAAGCCATGACGACCAAGGGCGCCAGGCGGGCGCCAGCCCGCGCAGTGTCCTCCTTTCCCCTTTGGTGCAAAGGGGGCAAGCGCAGCCGCGGAGTACCGAGGCATCAGGCAAAGGTTGCCATTTCGGTGCAACAAGACCAAGACCAGGAGGACTGCAAGATGGAGGTCATCGTGGAGCCCAAGACGGCGTCACCACCAGAGCTTTGTGCAGGCGAGGACCAACTTTAGTCAGGATAAGTGTACCAGATGTTCCCCTTCAAAATGGCCAATTGTTGGCGCCCTTCTCACTCAATATTTGGGAAGAGGCCCAGGGCCATTGCCTATAAATAACACCAGCCACCCACAGGGGGTGAGAGGTTAGAGGTCAGAGGTCCGGAGTTAGAGGTCGAGCATCGAGGATCAAGGATCGGATCGAAATCGGAGAGAGAGAAGGGTGACTGTACTCCTCCTAGCAGTTCGTCCCCCCCCCAGCCAAGAATAGACCCTCGCGAGGTTGTTCTTCCTTGTATTGTTCATCACCATCAGCCCAAGAGGCAATCCACCACACCACACACTGGAGTAGGGTATTACACCACAACGGTGGCCCGAACCAGTATAAATCCTGTGTCTCTTGTGATGTTCTTTCCTTAGCTAAGATCTTAGCGAGGCGGAGGGGTGCAGGTAGGTAGGAGGCGAAATCTCCACGCGCACCCCAGTGTTCGAACCTCAAGGGTCTGCCGAACCCGAAATCCGACATTTGGCGCGCCAGGTAGGGGTGCACCGAAATTCGTCTTCCACCACCCCGTTCTCCTCCGACCATTGCGCCCATGTCTGACGCTCGTTGGGCCCGCACCGAGCGCCGGGCCGCTCTCGCTTCCCGCGTCACCCAGACGGCTCCTGTCGGCGGGCGTCCTCGCCGTTCCCTGTCACCTGCCGTCAACGCCGCCACCGGCCCGGCGGGGGACGAGCAGCAAGCATCGTCTCAGCATCCGTCAGTGTGGCAAGACGGCCGCACCGCTACTCCCTCGCTCACCCCAGCTGGTTCTTCGTCCCGCGCGCTCCGCGCACCAATGGAGGCTCGAGCTGCGCTCATCGCGGCAAACGAGCTCCTGCGCTATCGTCCCGTCGACGACGTCTACGAAGAATGGCTCGACCGCGTCGTTGAGCTCGTCCGCGCCGCAGGGGGCTCTCCTGCGCCATCCGTTCCACTGCACCGCACCCCGCCCCGCGCGGGCGATGAGGCTCCGGCGACGCCCCGGCCGCCTCCTCCACAAGAAGGCGCCATGGCTCCAAGGCGCGTGGCCCCTGGGCGGAACCCGCTCCGTCAGGTGCCAGCACGGCAAGAGCAGAGCTGCCAAGAAGTCCCTCGCCCGCAAGAAGCTGCCCGGGCGCTCCCTGCTCCAGCACGTCGCGACCATGCTCCTGCTCCCGCACGTCAAGACCCCGCGCTGCTCCCAGCTGCAGCGCGTGGGGACATGCAAGACCAAGCTCTCCGTCACCCAAGGCCTCCCGTGGCCACAGCAGGCTGCCGTGCCTTCACCATCGAGCTACGCAGCGTCGCGTGGCCCGGCAAGTTCAAGCCAGACCTGCCTCCTCGTTACGACGGCACGGCCGACCCTGCAGAGTTCCTCCAGCTCTATGAGCTGGGCATCGAAGCTGCCAACGGAGACGAGAAGGTCATGGCGAACTGGTTTCCCATGGCGCTCAAGGATAGGGCCCGCACCTGGCTCCAGGCACGATCTCCTCCTGGGACGAGATGCGCACCCGCTTCATCGCCAACTTCCAAGGTACTCGCGACCGGCCACCCGCCGTGAGCGACATGCGCCGCATCAAGCAACAACCCGGGGAGACCCTGCAGAAGTACATCCAGCGCTTCAACAACGCATGCCTCAAGATTCCCAAGGTGACTGAGGAGGCCATCATCTCAGCCTTCTCCGACGGCGTGCGCGATGTCAAGATGAAGGAGGAGCTGGCGATGCATGAAGACCTGTGCACTTCCTTGGAGCTGTTCAACTTGGCAACCAAGTGCGCCAGGGCTGAGGAAGGGCGTCTCTCCCTCCTCGAGCTGCCTGCCGCAGACCCAGAAGAGAAAAAGCCCAAGGCCAAGGATGTGAAGCGCAAGGGGGCTGCCGTGCTCGCGGTAGAACCAGACACCAAGCGGGGCAGAGATCAGCCCGAACCTTCCAAGGGCAGTCGATACTGTGTGTACCACGACCTCCACACCCACAACACCAATGAATGCCAAGAGCTCCGAGCCGTGCGAGAAGGAAGGATCGGCCGTCGCCCCGACCGCGGTGACCGGGGCTACGGTCGAGGAGGAGGAAGGAACGCAGGACGCTGGGAAGACCGTGGCCCACGCCAAGGGTGGCGCGATCAACCTAGCGAGGATCGCTGGCAAGATCCGCCTCGCGAGGGAGACTGGAGGGATCAGCCTCGCGAGGATCGCCCGCAAGGCAACGCAGGCCTCCCTCCGCTGCCGCCGCAGCCAAGGAGAAACGAGGACCGCCACCAGGACGAGGGGGCTGGGGGCTTCTAGGAGCCGCGCGCGATCGCCTGCATCCTGGGCGGGGCTCAAGCCCCAGCCTCTCAACGCATCTTCAAGCAGTTCGCCCGCGAAGTGAATGCAGTCCTCCCCAAGCTCGAAGCCACGCGCCCTCTCAGGTGGTCGGCGTGCGCCATCACGTTCAGCTCAGCAGATCAGCTCAACTGTGCGGCCACAGCCGGAGTCCTCCCGATGCTTTGTTCCCCAATCATCAGCAACGTGATGGTCACCAGGACCCTCATGATGGCGGGGCAGGGCTCAACGTCCTATCCGTGGAAACATTCAACAATCTCCAAGTGCCCTACGGCCAGCTTCAGCCAACCAAGCCTTTCTCCGGAGTCACCGACGGCTCCACGGTCCCGATTGGGCAGGTCCGCCTCCCTGTCACCTTCGGGGCACGCGACAACTACCGCACCGAGCTCATAGACTTCGACGTCGCTCACATTCGCCTGCCGTACAACGCCATCCTTGGGTACCCAGCGCTGGCCAAGTTCATGGCCGCAACTCACCACGGCTACAACGTCCTCAAGATGCCAGGAAGTGGCGGAGTCATCACGGTGCCCTGTGAAGAGAAGGACGCGGTGTGTTCCCTGGAGCGAGTCTTTCAGGCCGCGTCACTAGAAGACCCGGATCGCGGAAGCAGGAGGCTTCCCGAGACCGCCCCCAAGAAGAAGAAGACATTGTCCGGCCCGGCCCCTCAGGAGGCAGGCCCCTCTGGGCCCGCGCCTGCCCAGGGGGAACCTCCTCCCATCGCATAGGAAAGCGCGCCCGGCGCCCTCCTCAGGCAGGGCTCGGGGGCTCTCCCCTGGAGGGACACCAACCTGGCTAGGGTCACGAGGGAGGCTCTTGGGCACCACATGGAGGCGTGTTTCGAAGCACGTTTCCCTCAAGAAGGAGTAAGGCAAGGAGAGCTAGACCCTCAGGAGTTCATCAGCAAGGCCATTCAGGAGCTACAGGAGTCAAGAGTCATGAAAGGCGGCCGCCGCCTACCAGTAGTGGCTCCCCATCCAGGCGAGGATGGTGGGCTGTGCGTCTGCATCGACATACCAAGGCTCAATCGAGTCGCCTCTCTGGAGCGCCTCTGGCCCTCGCGAGTGGGGCGCTGCGGAGGTCCACCCCACAGCTATGTTCGCATGCCTTACGGTTTGCCGAACGCGGCTGCCACGTACCAGCGCCACATGAGGGGCATCATGGAGGCATAAGAGGCCAGGCGTTCCGCAGCCCTGGCGGAGATGGAGATGGTCCGCGAAGAGCCACCAGCGCCTCCGGAGCCTCCCGAGGCCCCTAGGCCTGGGGCTCGTGAGGATCGGCTTCCGCAGCCCACCGAGTCTGCTACACCAACAGTCCTTCGTCCTCAACATCATCAGGTGACATCTTTCAAGTTTCATTTCCAGCTGGGAGCGCCCCCCCTAGGGCTGCATCATTCCCAGGTCGCATGGGTCCGTCCCTGCGGCATGTATCCCTTTTATTTCATGTTGTTAGCTTACTTTGTTGGGAGCGCCCCTCGGGCTGCATCATCCCCAAGTCGCTCGAGCCAGACCCAGCGGCATGTATCCCTTTTGCGTTCATTTCCGATTATGCGTTCGACCCACCATGCTTGATTATTTGATGCCGGTCCACGGCACCTCTTCTTCTCCATGCCGACCACTTGCACATTAAAGGGGGGTACCTGAGCATCGCGACTCAGGGCTCTTACTGGCTCTCCAGCCCTCACCCTCTGGCCTTGTCCACGGCATCGCGACCTAGCATACCAGCGACGGCTGAGACCAGCTCGAGGACCGGGACCCGAGGACGTAGAGTGCCGGCATCTAACCAAATTTGCAGGGACACATCACAAGATAAGGCTCAGTGCCAGGCGCAACCCGCCTAGAGGTAGGGCCCCGTGAGTCCCGCGCTGGCTCACGGGTGACCAAATACACCTCGCCAGGTCCTACCGTGCCAGCCACGTGTCAGGGCGGGGCTGTACACGCCCCGAGGGCTCCTCCCGGAGGGGGGGCCCCTCCCACGTACGAGTGGAAGCATCATGCTCCGCGCTGGCTGACGACACTGCCGAGGAGCGGCTATGCCCGTACACATACGGAAGCGCTATGCTCCGCGCTGGTGATAAACAACTAAGGGTGGCCCCCGGGCTGCATCAACCTCAGGGAGCCCAGAGCTCAGTGTCTAGCCTCATCATAACGCCTCCCCTCGGGAGTGCCGCGCGAGGGGGCTGGGCACGGGGGTTGCGCCTGGGTCACGCCCAGACGCACGCCGCCCAGCCAGGCCCCCCGGGCCTGGTTCATCGCGCATCTCTCCCCGAGCGGAGCCAAGGTACGAAGGCTGTTTGAGCGTCAAGGGGGAATCCTGAGCATCGCGACTCAGGAGCCTAACTGGTCACGTGGCCCCTCACTCCTTCGTTCCGAAAGGCTAACGGCGGTCGAGGTATGCGCGCGGCCGGGCTCTGCAGACGTAGAACGGTAGATCCACCCACATCATACCTCCCTACTTGCTGTTCGTGCGCCAAGGGGGACTTCTGAGCATCACGACTCAGGAGCCTAACTTGTCACGTAGCCCCTCACTCCTTGGTCCCATCCTGGTTTCCGGTCGGGGCTAACGGCGGCTAAGGTATGCGTGGGGCCGGGCTCTGCCGGTGTAGAACATAAGCAAGTAGGAAGGAAAAGCGTAAATCTCAAGGAATTCAAAAGCAAATATTACAGTCCACACTGTTATCTCAATGCCAAATGCAAGTTTAAACGCCTCCCCGAGGCATGATACATGTGTAGGAATTAAAGGCAGGACAAGAGCCACAACAGAGTCACTTGTCGGCAGTGGAGCAGCGCGGAGTGGGTTCGCCTCATGGAGCAGTGGGGGCGGCAACGCCTTGCTTCGGCTTGGTGCTGAAGGCCTGGAACTTCCCCAGCAGAGCCTCCGCGCGACCCTTCACGGCCTCGGCAGCGGCAGCGGCACGCTCGCCGCTTACTGGCTCCAGCAGGCTGTCAAGGTCGATGCCGGGATCATGAAGGTAGATGTGGGTGAGGACCCGCGTCAGCGCTGCAGAAGACAGGACACGTGCCTCGGCCTCGGTCGTGGGGCCAAGGCCAAGGGAGACATCTTCAAGAGCACGAACCAGGAAGGGAAGCAGCTTGGCGGGGCCGTCCTCGGCGCCAGCCAGCGAGCTCTCCAGGCCGCTGTCGTAAAGCGTCCTCAGCGAGGAGCGAGCCTTCGCCTCCATCTCCGTGAAGGCCACGCGGTCCTCGGCAAGAACCAGGGCCTTGTCGTCCAGCTCGGCCTTCCTCGCCCCCAACTCCTGCTCTAGCGTGCCTAGGCAGTCGCGGCGCTTCCTGAGCTTGACCTCCCTCTCCTTGACGGCTGCCTCGCGTGCCTTCATGCCTTCTTCCTGCTCTTGGCGAAGGCGGACCTCTTTCGCGAGCTGGTCCTGCAGGCCTTGCAGCTCGTCCTCCATCGCCTTGCAGCGACCACGGACGTCGACCACCTCCCCCAGGGCTGCGTCACGAGCAACCTTCGCCTCAAGGACGGCCTGCTTCTCCTCATCGCAAGCTGTCGAGGCCTGGACCAGCGCCGCCCGAATCGAAGCGTCGGAGCGAATACATCCTAAAGCCAGCTCCAAGCGCCCGGCCACCAAGCGAGGGTCGGCGCCAAGAAGATCCTGCCGCAGCCGATCCAGCTCAGCAGCAGCACGATCCAGAACGGCAGGAGGAGTCAGAGAGACAGCAGTCGGTGGAGTAGAAGGAGAAGGCAGCAGCGCGGCCACAGCATCCTGAGGCGGAGTCTGCTGCGCCCCTACGGCTGTAGTGGCGGCAGCAGGCAAAGGCACCTCGGGAGTCACTTGGGCCATGGGGGCTGAGCTCGCCCCCGCCGGCTCAGCCAGGCCTCGCGAGGACGACCGGGCAGGAGAAGCCCGTGCGTCGCGGTCACCCTCCTTCGCGGGCAGAGGCGCTGCCACAGATGGAACCTCAGGAGCTCCCTTCGGCTTCTTTGCTGCGGGCGCCAACCTATCCAAGAGATGCGGACGTCAAGCCTCAGAAGCAGAACAAGAAATAAAGACAAGAATCAAGCGCTTACGGGTCGTCGCCAGTGAGCTCAAGCGGCCTCCGGCCAAATTTGAAGCCCGAAAGCCGGCTAGAAGGGTCAACCTCGGGAAGCTTGGAAGCGGAAGGTGCGTCTGCGGTCCGCCTCGGGGTCGGGGCAGACCCGCGGGAGATCAGCCCGGTCCTGTCCTTCTTCGGGATCGGGGGCAAGCTCCCGCCGTCCTGCTCGTCATCATCCTCGTCGTCATCGCTCGAAGAGAGGTGGAGAACGCGGGACCTGCGCCGGGGGAGGGGAGCCCTCGACTCTCCGTCAGTCGCCTCGGAGTCAGGCCCTTTTTCCCGCTCCCCTCCTTCCTCCTCTTCGCTGGAGTCGTCGGAGGGCACGTCCACCGGTTCCTCGGGAGTTTCCATGGGCACGGGCCCGTCCCCGTTGAAGACGGGCATGGACTCCACTACCTGCTCCCAGTCGTCGCGGAGGAACAAGGGCGGCGGAGCGCCCTCCAACCTCGCTACATCGCCCCCGACCAGAGATTGGAGGACCGCAGCCAGATCTCCGTCGGCCAAGGCCGCGGGGCTCGGATGGGGCCTCCACATCAGAAGTGAGTACTACCGAAGCAGATCCAGCTGGTGCTCCAGGAATTCCCTCAGGAGCGACGCACCGGTCAGCTTCGCCGCCGCCATGTTGGCCGGCCTCAGATCCGCGTCCATCTTCTCCAACACCAGCTTCGCGCGGGGGTCCGCGAGCTCCGCTCGACCCCAATCGCTGGA
This sequence comes from Triticum urartu, assembly GCF_003073215.2. Taxonomy (NCBI): domain Eukaryota; kingdom Viridiplantae; phylum Streptophyta; class Magnoliopsida; order Poales; family Poaceae; genus Triticum; species Triticum urartu. The sequence goes on from NC_053028.1 coordinate 267,026,360, forward strand.
GCTCATGGGTTGCTCCGTGGGCAAGATGGGCGCATCCACCAAGACCCACTTGCTCCTGTAGCCCTCAATCCTTTTCCCGGGGTTCAAAATGGCAATGGCGCCACCGTACGCGATGAAGCTCGCGCATGCGGAAGCAGGACCGTGAGAGGTCTGGAGGTAGAAGTAGTGGTGCAGCAAGGCCACTGAGGGCTGCACCCCTACATGAGCCTCGCAGTAATAGGCGAAGATCGCCAGGAGAAGGACGGAGTTGGGGTGGAGATGCAGAGCCTGTAGCTTATAATGGCGGAGGACAGAGAAGAACAACTCGGAGAAGGGAGGCACGAGGCCAGCAGCAATGGCGCTTACGAATAACGGATAGAAGGTGCTCCCTTGACCCTCAGGGGTGGCGGAGCCGGCCTTGAACACCTTCGCCCCGTCAATGCCCCGCACCACCGCCATCCGGCGCAACCGGGCGAGGCTCGCCTCCGACACGTTCGGCGAGTCCAGGGCAGACGAGTACCAAGCTACGGCCGGGGACTGACGAGGCGCCATGGCTTCCTAGGTAACGCGGTCGGAGTGTATCTGGAAATTTTGGAGGAAGGAAGGAGAGGCGCAAGAAAGGGGATCTGAGCAGCAACCGGAGAAAGCAAAAAAGCAAAGCCTAGGCGGATGCCGCTCCTTTATCAACTCGCACGGTTGCTAAGGCGCTCACGTCCAATCAACCGCCACGCGGCGCCCAAGGCCGCAGGCTGATAGGGCCCGCGGTGCTTCGCTCTTGCCCTTCCGCCTCCCTGCATGGCCAAGTCCGGGCGCGCCTTGGGCCCGGGGGCTACTATTGGCGTTCTGGGAACGGCGCTCCCCAGACTTGCCTGCCTGCGGCCTGCGGCGTGGCTCAAAGGGGGGCCCAGCACGGCCCATCTTCATCAACACAGACCCAAGACCCTCGCGAGGGGCCAAGCCTCGCGGGGCGGACGACACGGAGCTTCCTCAGGCACGGCCTCACCAGACTGGCTCGCGAAGAGGCGGAGAGATCAAGGCGGGGTACCTCACGAGGTGCTCGTGACGCAAGCCATGACGACCAAGGGCGCCAGGCGGGCGCCAGCCCGCGCAGTGTTCTCCTTTCCCCTTTGGTGCAAAGGGGGCAAGCGCAGCCACGGAGTACCGAGGCATCAGGCAAAGGTTGCCATTTCGGTGCAACAAGACCAAGAACAGGAGGACTGCAAGACGGAGGTCATCGTGGAGCCCAAGACGGCATCACCACCAGAGCTTTGTGCAGGCGAGGACCAACTTTAGTCAGGATAAGTGTACCAGATTTCCCCCTTCAAAATGGCCAATTGTTGGCGCCCTTCCCGCTCAATATTTGGGAAGAGGCCCAGGGCCATTGCCTATAAATAGGACCAGCCACCCACAGGGGGTGAGAGGTTATAGGTCAGAGGTCCAGAGTTAGAGGTCGAGCATCGAGGATCAAGGATCAGATCGAAATCAGAGAGAGAAGGGTGACTGAACTCCTCCTAGCAGTTCGTCCCCCCCCCAGCCAAGAACAGACCCTCGCGAGGCTGTTCTTCCTTGTATTGTTCATCACCATCAGCCCAAGAGGCAATCCACCACACCACACACTGGAGTAGGGTATTACACCACAACGGTGGCCTGAACCAGTATAAATCCTGTGTCTCTTGTGCTGTTCTTTCCTTAGCTTAGATCTTAGCGAGGCGTAGGGGTGCAGGTAGGTAGGAGGCGAAATCTCCGCGCGCACCCCGGTGTTCGAACCTCAAGGGTCTGCCGGAACCCGAAATCCGACAAACACATATCATGTGGCGAATAAAAATATAGCTCCAAGTAAAGTTACCTATAGAAGTAGACGAAAGAGGGGATTCCTTCATGGGCATCCCCAAGCTTTGGATTTTAGGTTTCCTTAAATTATCTTGGGGGTGCCATGGGCATCCCCAATCTTAGGCTCTTTCCACTCCTTGTGCCATAATCCATCAAATCTTTACCCAAAACTTGAAAACTTCACAACACAAAACTTAAAGTAGAAAATCTCGTGAGCTCCATTAGCGAAAGAAAACAAAAGGCCACTTCAAGGTACTGTAATGAACTCATTCTTTATTTATATTGGTGTTATACCTACTGTATTCCAACTTCTCTATAGTTTATAAACTATTTTATTAGCCATAGATTCATCAAAATAAGCAAACAACACACGAAAAACAGAATCGGTCAATAACAGAACAGTCTGTAGTAATCTGTATCTAGCGCAAGATCTGGAACCCCAAAAATTCTAAAATAAATTGCTGGACGTGAGGAATTTATCTATTAATCATCTTCAAAAAGATTTAACTAAATATCACTCTCCAAATAAAAATGGCAGCAGTTCTCGTGAGTGCTAAAGTTTCTGTTTTTTAGAGCAAGTTCAACAAGACTTTCCCCAATTCACACAAAGTCTTTGGAATCGTGGAAACACTAGCACCCAAATCACATAAAGCATAGCATTCATGATCTTTAATTTTAATTTTAATAGTTGGTTCCCACTCATCATAAAGTTTTCTAGGGATAGAAACTTCCAATTCAAGTTTTTGTTCACAAGATTGCATCAAGGCATCAACGATATGTTTAGTAAACGCTTTATTTTGACTATAAGCATGAGGAGAATTTAGCATGGATTGCAACAAGGAAATACAATCAATCAAAGAGCAATTTTCATAGTTAAATTCCTTGAAATCCATATTAGTGGGTTTAGCAACATCTAGGGTTTTAATTTCTTCGATCCCACTTTTATCAAATTTAGCATCAAGATCAACAAATTCCGAATTCTTAGAACGCCTTCTAGGTAAAGGTGGATCATATTCACTCCCATCATTATCAAGATTCATATTTCAAAACAAATATTTAATAGGGGACTCATCAATAACTTTTAGATCTTCATCATTATTTTCATAGGAACTAGAAGAACACACTTTTATAAAGGCATCTTTCTTAGCACGCATCCTAGCGGTACTTTCTTTGCACTCATCAATGGAAATTCTCATGGCTTTGCGAGATTCATTGATATCATGCTTAGGTGGAATAGATCTAAGTTTCAAAGAATCAACATCAAGAGAAATTCTATCAACGTTCCTAGCCAAATCATCAATCTTAAGCAATTTTTCTTCAATCATAGCATTAAAATTCTTTTGCGAAGTAATAAATTATTTAATATTAGATTCAAAATCAGAGGGCATATTATTATAATTTCCATAAGAATTGTTGTAGGAATTACCATAATTATTAGAGGGATTACTAGGATAAGGCCTAGGATTAAAATTTCCTCTATACGCGTTGTTACCAAAATTGTTCCTACCAACAAAATTCACATCCATAGATTCATTATTATTCTCAATGAAAGTAGACAAGGGCATATCATTAGGATCAGAAGAAACACTCTTATTAGCAAATAGTTTCATAAGTTCATCCATCTTTCCACTCAAAACATTAATTTCTTCCATCGCATGCACCTTTTTATTAGCAGATCTTTCAGTGTGCCATTGAGAATAATTAACCATAATATTATCTAGGAGTTTAGTAGCTTATCCTAAAGTGATTTCCATAAAAGTGCCTCCCGCGGCCAAATCTAAAAGATTTCTAGAAGCAAAATTCAATCCGGCATAAAAAAATTGAACAATCATCCACAAATTTAAACCATGAGTAGGGCAATTACGTATCATTAATTTCATTCTCTCCCAAGCTTGTGCCACATGTTCATGATCAAGTTGCTTAAATTTCATAATATCGTTTCTAAGAGAGATGATCTTAGCGGGAGGAAAATACTTAGAGTTAAAAACATCTTTGCACTTATTCCATGAATCAATACTATTTATAGGCAAAGACGAAAACCAAGCTTTAGCACGATCTCTAGGCGAAAAAGGAAATAACTTCAATTTAAAAATATCATAATACACATCTTTCTTCTTTTGCATTTCACACAAATCAATGAAGCTATTAAGATGGGTAGCGGCATCTTCACTAGGAAGGCCGGAAAACGGATCTTTCATGATAAGATTCAGCAAAGCAGTATTAATTTCACAAGATTCAGCATCGGTAAGAGGAGCAATCGGAGTGCTAATAAAATCATTGTTGTTGGTATTGGTGAAGTCACACAATTTAGTATTATCTTGAGCCATCGTGACAAGCAAACAAACTAACAAACAACAAAACAAAGAGGCAAACTGGCAGAAAGAGGCAAATAGAGAAAGAGAGGGAGGATAGAGAGAGAGAGGGTGAATAAAACGGTAAGGGTGAAGTGGGGGAGAGGAAAACGAGAGGCAAATGGCAAATAATGTAATGCGGGAGATAAGGGTATGTGATGGGTACTTGGTATGTTGACTTTTGCGAAGACCTCCCCGGCAACGGCGCCAGAAATCCTTCTTGCTACCTCTTGAGCACTGCATTGGTTTTCCCCGAAGAGGAAGGGATGATGCAGCAAAGTAGCGTAAGTATTTCCCTCAGTTTTTGAGAACCAAGGTATCAATCCAGTAGGAGGCTATGTGCAAGTCCCTCGTACCTGCACAAAACAAATAAATCCTCGCAACCAACGCAAATAGGGGTTGTCAATCCCTATGAGGCCACTTACGAGAGTGAGATATGATAGATATGATAAAGATAATATTTTTGGTATTTTTATGATAAAGATGCAAAGTAAAATAAAGGCAAAGTAAATTGCAAAGTAGTAGGAGAACAATATGATGAAGATAGACCCGGGGGCCATAGGTTTCACTAGTGGCTTCTCTCGAGAGCATAAGTATTCTACGGTGGGTGAACAAATTACTGTTGAGCAATTGACAGAGTTGAGCATAATTATGAGAATATCTAGGCATGATCATGTATATAGGCATCACGTCCGAGACAAGTAGACCGACTCCTGCCTGCATCTACTACTATTACTCCACTCATCGACCGCTATCCAGCATGCATCTATAGTATTAAGTTAAAAACAGAGTAACGCCTTAAGCAAGATGACATGATGTAGAGGGATAGATTCATGCAATATGAAGAAAACCCCATCTTGTTATCCTCGATGGCAACAATACAATACGTGCCTTGCTGCCCTTACTGTCACCGGGAAAGGACACCGCAAGATTGAACCCACAGCTAAGCACTTCTCCCATTGCAAGAAAGATCAATCTAGTAGGCCAAACTAAACTGATAATTCGAAGAGACTTGTAAAGATAACCAATCATACATAAAAGAATTCAGAGAAGATTCAAATATTATTCATAGATAGACTTGATCATAAACCCACAATTCATCGGTCTCAACAAACACACCGTAAAAAGAAGATTACATCGAATAGATCTCCACAAGAGAGGGGGAGAACATTGTATTGAGATCCAAAAAGAGAGAAGAAGCCATCTAGCTACTAACTATGGACCCGTAGGTCTGAGATAAACTACTCACACTTCATCGGAGGGGCTATGGTGTTGATGTAGAAGCCCTCCGTGATCAATGCCCCCTCCGGCGGAGCTCCAGAACAGGCCCCAAGATGGGATATCGTGGATACAAAAAGTTACGACGGTGGAATTAGGGTTTTGGCTCCTGTTCTAATCGTTTGGGGGTACGTGGATATATATAGGAGGAAGAAGTACGTCGGTGGAGCAACAGGGGCCCCACGAGGGTGGGGGCATGCCCCCCTACCTCGTGTCCTCCTGTTATGTGCCTTGGCGTAGGGTCCAAGTCTCCTGAGTTGTATTCGATGAGAAAATCACGTTCCCGAAGGTTTCATTCCGTTTGGACTCCGTTTAATATTCCTTTTCTTCAAAACCCTAAAACAGGCAAAAAACATCAATTTTGGGCTGGGCCTCCAGTTAATAGGTTAGTCCCCAAAATAATATAAAAGTGAATAATAAATCCCAATAATGTTTAAAACAGTAGATAATGTAGCATGGAGCAATCAAAAATTATAGATACATTGGAGACGTATCAAGCACTCACGAGAACTGCTGCCATTTTTATTTGAAAAGTGATATTTAGCTAATTCTTTTTGCAGATGATTAATAGATAAATTCCTCACGTCCACCATTTTATTTTAGAATTTTTGGGGTTCCAGATATTGCGCTACCTACAGATTACTACATACTATTCTGTTTTTGACAGATTCTGTTTTTTCGTGTGTTGTTTGCTTATTTTGATGAATCTATGGCTAGTAAAATAGTTTATAAACCATAGAGAAGTTGGAATACAGTAGGTTTAACACCAATATAAATAAAGAATGAGTTCATTACAGTACCTTGAAGTGGTGTTTTGTTTTCTTTCGCTAACGGAGCTCACGAGATTTTCTACTTTAAGTTTTGCGTTGTGAAGTTTTCAAGTTTTGGGTAAGGATTTGATGGATTATGGAAAAAGGAGTGGCAAGAGCCTAAGCTTGGGGATGCCCATGGAACCCCCAAGATAATCAAAGGACACCAAAAAGCCAAAGCTTGGGGATGCTTCGGAAGGCATCCCCTCTTTCGTCTACTTCCATCGGTAACTTTACTTGGAGCTATATTTTTATTCACCACATGATATGTGTTTTGCTTGGAGCGTCTTGTATGATTTGAGTCTTTGATTTTTAGTTTACCACAATCACCTTTTCTGTACACATATTTTGAGAGAGACACACATGATTCGAAAATTATTAGAATACTCTATGTGCTTCACTTATATCTTTTGAGTTATATAGTTTTGCTCTAGTACTTCACTTATATCTTTTAGAGCACGGTGGTGGATTTCTTTTATAGTAACTATTGATCTCTCATGCTTCACTTAGATTATTTTGAGAGTCTTAAATAGCATGGTAATTTTCTTAAATAATCCTAATACGCTAGGTATTCAAGATTAGTAAAAACTTTCTTATGAGTGTTTTGAATACTAAGAGAAGTTTGATGCTTGATAATTGTTTTGAGATATGGAGATGGTGATATTAGAGTCGTGCTAGTTGAGTAGTTGTCAATTTCAGAAATGCTTGTGTTGAAGTTTGTGATTCCCGTAGCATGCACGTATGGTGAACCGTTATGTTAAGAAGTCGGAGCATGATGTATTTATTGATTGTCCTCCTTATGAGTGGCGGTCAGGGACGAGCGATGGTCTTTTCCTACCAATATATCCCCCTAGGAGCATGCGCATAGTACTTTGCTTCGATAACTAACAGATTTTTGCAATAAGTATGTGAGTTCTTTATGACTAATGTTGAGTCCATGGATTATACACACTCTCACCCTTCCATCATTGCTAGCCTCTCTAATACCGCGCACCTTTCGTCGGTATCATACACCCACCATATACCTTCCTCAAAACAGCCACCATACCTACCTATCATGGAATTTCCATAGCCATTCCGAGATATATTGCCATGCAACTTTCCACCATTCCGTTTACTATGACACACTCCATTATTGTCATATTGCTTTGCACGATCATGTAGTTGACATTGTATTTGTGGTAAAGCCACCGTTCATAATTCTTTCATACATGTCACTCTTGATTCATTGCATATCCCGGTACACCGCCGGAGGCATTCACATAGAGTCATATTTTGTTCTAAGTATTGAGTTGTAATTGTTGAGTTTTAAGTAAATGAAAGTGTGATGATCATCATTTTTAGAGCATTGTCCCAAGTTAGGAAAGGATGATGGGGACTATGATTCCCCCACAAGTCAACATGAGACTCCGTACAAAAAATAAAAAATAAAAGAGAGAGAGAGAGAGAGAAAAGAGGCCATAAAAAAAGAGAAAAGGCCCAAATAAAAAAATGAGAGAAAAAGAGAGAAGGGACAATGCTACTATCCTTTTATCACACTTGTGCTTCAAAGTAGCACCATGATCTTCAAGATGGAGGGTCTCCTATGTTATCACTTTCATATACTAGTGGGAATTTTTCATTATAGAACATGGCTTGTATATTCCAATGATGGGCTTCCTCAAAATGCCCTAGGTCTTCGTGAGCAAGCAAGTTGGATGCACACCCACTTAGTTTCTTTTGTTGAGCTTTCATACACTTATAGCTCTAGTACATCTGTTGCATGGCAATACCTACTCACCCACATTGATATCTATTGATGGGCATCTCCATAGCCCGTTGATACGCCTAGTTGATGTGAGACTATCTTCTCCCTTTTTGTCTTCTCCACAACCACCATTCTATTCCACCTATAGTGCTATGTCCATGGCTCACGCTCCTGTATTGCGTGAAGATTGAAAAAGTTTGAGAACATTAAAAGTATGAAACAATTGCTTGGCTTGTCATCGGGGTTGTGCATGATTTGAATACTTTGTGTGGTGAAGATGGAGCATAGCCAGACTATATGATTTTGTAGGGATAACTTTCTTTAGCCATGTTATTTTGAGAAGACATAATTGCTTAGTTAGTATGCTTGAAGTATTATTATTTCTATGTCAATATTAAACTTTTATCTTGAATCTTTTAGATCTGAATATTCATGCCACAATTAAGAATAATTACATTGAAATTATGCCTAGTAGCATTCCACATCAAAAATTCTATTTTTATCATTTACCTACTCGAGGACGAGCAGGAATTAAGCTTGGGGATGCTTGATACGTCTCCAACGTATCTATAATTTTTGATTGCTCCATGCTATATTATCTTCTGTTTTGGACATTATTGGGCTTTATTATCCACTTTTATATTATTTTTGGGACTAACCTATTAAACGGAGGCCCAGCCCAGAATTGTTGTTTTTGCCTATATCAGAGTTTTGCAGAAAAAGAATATCAAACGGAGTCCAAACGGAATGAAACCTTTGGGTACGTGATTTTCGGAACGAACATGATCCAGGATACTTGGACCCTATGTCAAGCAACCAATAGGGAAGCCACGAGGTAGGGGGGCGCCTAGCCCCCTGTAACACCCCGAATGTGATTTACCCAATATGTACTCCAACTCTTGTCGTTTCCGGCGTTAAGTTATTTTATTTTCTCGGGTTCGGGTTTTTGTCTCCGTGTGTTGTTATCGTTGTCATGCATCTCATATCATGTCATCATGTCCATTGCATTTGCATACGTGTTCATCTCATGCATTCGAGCTTTTTCCCCGTTGTCCGTTTTGCATTCCGGCGCTTCGTTCTCCTCCGGTGGTCATTTCTACCTTTCTTTCGTGTGTGGGGATTAAACATTTCCGGATTGGACCGAGACTTGCCAAGCGGCCTTGGTTTACTACCGGTAGACCGCCTGTCAAGTTTCGTACCATTTGGACTTCGTTTGATACTCCAACGGTTAACCGAGGGACCGAAAAGGCCTCGTGTGTATTGCAGCCCAACACCCCTCCATTTTGGCCCAAAACCCACCAAAACCCTCTACATCATCTAGAGAGTTCGATCATGATCGCGTGGCCGAAAACCGCACCTCATTTGGACACTCCTAGCTCCCTCTACCTCCATATATAGACCCCCCCTCCGAGATCCACGTTTCTTCTTCCCCCCGAAACCCTAAAATCGTCTCCTCCGCGCACCGGACATGTCCGCCGCGCCGGACACCTCGTCCGCCGCCGCCCGCGGCCACTGACGGGCCGCCACATGGCGAGCTCCGCCCACCACCGCCGCAGCCCGCTCGGGCCTGGGGCAGGCCCTCCTGGCCCGCAGGCTCGCCCGCACCGCTTCCTCCGCGCGCCGCCATCGCCCTCCCACGCGGCGAGCCCCCTCCTCGATGCCTCGCGCCCGGCCGTCGCAGGCGCCATCGCCGGCGAGCTCCGGCCGGCCGAACTTCGTCTTCCTCGTCGCCCGAGCCGCCGTAGGCCTCCGCCGCCACTCCCCAACCTCGCCGGCGGCCTCCTCCCACCGGATCTGGGTAGGAGTCGGCCGGATCCGGCATTTTCCTCGCCGGCCCCGGCCATCACCGACTTGCCAGAGTGCGTGCGCCGCCGCCTCGGTTCGCGAACCCAGCAAACCCTAGATCCGGATCGGTTTCGGAGGTTGTTTTTTTGTCTAAGTCCTCGTCCTTGTTCTTTCTTTTAAGCATATTTCAACGTGTCGTAACTTTGCACCGGTAGCTCCGTTTTGGGCATATAGCATATCAAAACGTTCGTCTCAGAGAGCACATCATTTCATATCATGGCATCATTTTCATTTGAGTTTATCTTGATGCCCGAAATGCTGTTAGAAGAGTGATATTTGAGATAATTGTCAGATCTGCTGCTCCATTTAGAGATTTGTCATTTTTGCCATGATTATTGTGTGCATGATATGCCCCTGAGATCTACGTGAGTTTTGTTATATGTTTTGCCATATATGCAGAGGTGCAACCCATATATTTTTGTGATGTGTGTGGTGACTAGCACAAACTTGCAAAGTGGAGCATTCGTTAATGCTGATTTCAGGGACTTAGCATTTCCACTAAGTCCTTGATCTGTTTATCTCAATATGCCATATGTTCATGTTGTTTCCTAGTGATCTGTGCCTCTTTTGAGGATGATCAGTAAGGATGTTTTGCTAATCTTGTAGTGCTCTATCCATCCATGGATTTGTTTGCAATTATGGAGCACCCTAGCTTGAGTCAATCGAGCTCTACGTTTGTCATTTCGTGAATCTGGGCAGATTGTCTACTTGTTAGCAATTTTGCCGAGGATGTTGTAGTTGATCCGTGGATGCTATGTTATTGTTCTTGACATGACTAGCTTGTATTTTGTGTATTCTTGATGGGTGTATGCTTAGATTGTCATGACTTGCTCTGTAGTGAGTGCATCGAGCTCGTAAACATGCCTACTTGATATCTGTTTCAGCATGCTCCAGTTTTCACTAAGTCGGAGAACCGATTATGTTTTTGCCATGTTCACATGCTTGCAAATGTATTTTCTGATCCCTTTTGGCTCAAGGTCACTAAGGGACTTTTGTTAAGCTCTTTGAGTAGCTCCATGCCATGCTTTACTTTGCTATGTTCAGGTCCTGTAGCATATTGTTTTCATGCTCCAAAGAGTGCTATCTGATCTGAAATTCCAGACAAGTGTTAATTTCACTAAGTCTGAAATCTGTTTGCCAAATGCATTTTTGCCATGCTTGTTTGAACCTGTTAATGGATGAATTGGCTGTAGCTCAGTGCTAGTCTTTTGTTAAGCATCATGAGAGGATCCCTACCATGTATTTTTTTGCCATGTTTGGGTGCTATAGCATGTTCATCTTGTTGCATCTAGTTGGCTACTTGCTGTAAATCGCAGAACGTGGTCATATTTGAATTGCTTGCCATTTCCAAACCGTAACTCCAATTCCGGCGTTCTTTATATCGTTTTCAAGCGATTTCATCTCATCTTTCCAGTGGCACACTTGGATTTCCAAGTTGAGGCCAGTTTCATGCATTCCTTGTCAAATCTTGCATATGCATCTCATATTGCATCCCGCGTAGCATACCATGTTTGCATCATGTTGTTTGAGTTTGCACGTGGTTGATTATGCTCTATTTGCTTGTTTGTCTTGTTTGGGTAGAGCCGGGAGACGAGTTCGATAACGAGGAGCCCGTTGAGTTTGCTTTCGAGGATCCAGTCAACTCTGATAACTTTGCAGGCAAGATGATCATACCCTCGAAATCACTATTATCTTTGCTTTGCTAGATGCTCGCTCTTTTGCTATGCCCATGCTACGATTCCTACCACTTGCTTATCATGCCTCCCAAATTTCCATGTCAAACCTCTAACCCACCTTGTCCTAGCAAACCGTTGATTGGCTATGTTACCGCTTTGCTCAGCCCCTCTTATAGCGTTGCTAGTTGCAGGTGAAGATTGGAGACCGTTCCTTGTTGGAACATTATTTACTTGTTGGGATATCATTATATTATCTTGTTATCTTAATGCATCTATATACTTGGTAAAGGGTGGAAGGCTCGGCCTCTCGCCTAGTGTTTTGTTCCACTCTTGCCGCCCTAGTTTCCGTCATATCGGTGTTATGTTCCCGGATTTTGCGTTCCTCATGCGGTTGGGTTATAATGGGAACCCCTTGATAGTTTGCCTTGAATAAAGCTTTTCCAGCAATGCCCAACCTTGGTTTTACCATTTGCCACCTAGCCTCTTTTCCCTTGGGTTTCCGGAGCCCGAGGGTCATCTTATTTAACCCCCCCCCCGGGCCAGTGCTCCTCTGAGTGTTGGTTCGACCGAGTAGACTGCGGGGCCACCTCGGGGCAACTTGAGGGTTGGTTTTACTCGTAGGATGTCTCATCTGAGTGTGCCCTGAGAACGAGATATGTGCAGCTCCTATCGGGATTTGTCGGCACATTCGGGCGGTGTTGCTGGATTTGTTTTAACTTGGCGAAGTGTCTTGAAGAACCGGGATACCGAGTCTGATCGGAATGTCTCGGGAGGAGGTCTATTCCTTTGTTGACCGTGAGAGCTTGTCATGGGCTAAGTTGGGACTCCCCTGCAGGGATTTGAACTTTCGAAAGCCGTGCCCACGGTTATGGGCAGATGGGAATTTGTTAATGTCCGGTTGTAGATAACTTGAACCTTAACTTAATTAAAATGAATCAACTGTGAGAGTTACCGTGATGGTCTCTTCTCGGCGGAGTCCAGGAAGTGAACATGGTGTTGGAGTAATGCTTGCGCAGGTTGTCCTCTAGTTACTCGCTCGCGCTTTGCCTCCTCTTCTCGCTCTCTTTTGCGAATAGGCTAGCCACCATATATGCTAGTCGCTTGCTGCAGCTCCACATATTTTCCTTGTCTTACCTATTAAGCTTAAATAGTCTTGATCGCGAGGGTGCGAGATTGTTGAGTCCCTGTGGCTCACAGATTACTTCCAAACCAGATGCAGGGCCTGATGATTCCGTTCCAGATGACACGCTTGAGCTCAAGTGGGAGTTCGACAAGGACTCACGCCGATACTAAGTGTCTTTCCCTGATGATCAGTAGTGGTGCCCAGTTGGGGTGATTGGGACCGTGTCGCATGTTGGGTTATCTTTTATTTTGGCGCCATAGTCGGGCCATGAGTGTTTGAATGTTCTAATGCTATTTATGTACTTTGATTGACGTGGCGAGTGTAAGCCAACTATGTATCTCCCCTTTTATTATCTATATTACATGGGATGTTGTGAAGATTGCCTAACTTGTGACATTTCTTTCAATGCGATTATGTCTCTAAGTCCTGCCTCGACACGTGGGAGCTATAGCCGCATCGAGGGCGTTACAAGTTGGTAATCAGAGCCTTCCCCGACCTTAGGAGCCCCATTGCTTGATCATTTTTAGCGGCCGAGTTGTGTCTAGAAAAATGTTTTGAGTCATTTAGGGATTATATATCGGAGAGTTTAGGAATTCTTTTTACTCCCCAGTCTCCTCATTGCTCTGGTAAGGCATCCTGACATAGAGTTTTGACTCTTCTCTTCTCAAATTTCACAAAAAAAAATTAGGATCATGCGGGTATCTTCGAATCGTTCCAATGGTTTTGTGACGAGAACATTGTTCTTGGTGCCTCCTGTCTTTAGGGGTTGTGGCAGTGTCCCGGGGAGTTGAGCTCCGAGGTGTTGTCGTCACAATTTTATCGTTGCAGTTCTAGAATACCTGAGTTTATTACGCCGACATCGAAAATCTCTTTTATGCAGTTCGTTGGTGAGATAACCTCGACGCCACCCAGTACTGGGGCGGGAGTTCGGGAGTATTGCCATAACTTGTATAACGGATGTTTTTCGAAGGTTGAGGTAGATGGTTTCCGAAGTTTTTCTCGGTTATGTGTTGAAGGATGGATACAGCTGGATGTAGGAATTGCTAGATTTGGGTGAGATATTATGCTTCCCCTGTATCCCCAACACCTGATTGCATAACCGGAAAGGTTCGGGAGTTTCATAGGTGGGAATTCTTGTAGCTCTAGTTCTTCTTCCACGGATATTTGGTTTGAGATTGGGATTTCTTACCGAGTATTCGTTCTTGATCCGTACCTTGTTGATTTATTTCTCTACCTAAATTCTAAGTGGCTTCTCAATTTATGGATATGTGACCATTTCAAGAGGAATGCATTCGTTCATTTTGTTCGGATGTGAAGACTTTATGTTGCAATTTTCATTCCGTTGGATTCAGCTTCATCTTATCTGTCAATGTGCTAACGGTGGTCAACCTCTTCAGGATGTCTCCCGCTAAGAGCACCAATCAGAATCAGAATCAGGATCCGCCACCACCTCCACCTCCTCCGGAGGCATGGCAAGCTGTGATGGCCGCAACCAATGCAAACACACAGTTGATCATGCAAATTCTTCAAGAGCGCAATCAAGCGAACCAAGGCAGCCAAGGCAACAATCAGAATCACTTTGCTACACTCAACCAATTCCTTGCTAACGGGCCAAAGACTTTCAGTAATTGTGTTGAGGCAACTGATGCTGACGATTGGCTCGTGTATCTGTGCAAGCATTTTGAGTGCAGTAACGTCAGGCCTGAGGACTTCGTCAAGTTCGCTTCCTTCCAACTCAAAGATCAAGCTGCAGAATGGTTCCAACAGTACAAGGATTCCAGAGGTGGACGTGTTATTACCTGGGATGAATTCCGTCAAGATTTCAGAGCTCATCATATCCCTCAGAGCGTGGTTGAAAGCAAGCGTGAGGAATTCTGCAACCTGAAGCAAGGCTCTTTGTCTGTCTATAACTACAACAAGTTGTTTCAGAAGCTCGCCCGCTTTGCTAAGCAGGACGCCCCTGACGAGAAGAGCATGATATACCAGTTCAGGGGTGGTCTCAGGGAAGAAATTCAGCTAGCACTTGTTCTCTTTGAGCCCTTGAGATACGATGAGTTCTACAACATGGCATTGAAGCAAGAGGCTGCTCAACTGAGGTGTGATGCTTCCAAGAAGCGAGTCAGAGACACTACTCCTTCTTCCTCTACTCAAGTGGCCAAGCAGCAGAAGTATTGGCTTCCTCCTCCTCCGTTTCGTCAGCCATATCAGAAGAGCAAAGGTGGCAGTGGATCTTCCCACCCACCCAACCCTGGCTTTCAGAACAAGACTTCGTCTCAAGCTCCAAGATCGAGTGCTCCGTATCACCATCCGCTTTCAGAGGTCACGTGCAACAAGTGCCAACAGAAGGGTCACTATGCCAACAAATGCTTCAATCAGAGGCGTCTCCCTCCTCCTCCTCCTGTGAGATCGGCAAGTACAGTTGTGGTCAAGCATAACCCCAAGCACGCCAAGGTCAACTTGATGAACGTAGCTCAGGCAGAGGACTCGTCAGATGTCATCATGGGTAACCTTCCTGTTAACGATGTTCCTGCAAAAGTACTTTTTGATACTGGTGCATCGCATTCTTTCTTGTCATGTCCTTTTGCATCGAAGCACAATGTTGATACTGAGGTCATGCCCAAAGTCATGCAAGTTGTTTCTCCCGACAAGCTTTTGACTTCTAGTTTGGTTGCTCCCGATATCTCTATCACCTTGGGCGACTACAAGTTTCTTTCTTCTCCGGTGGTTCTTGGCAACTCGGATATTGATCTTATTCTCGGAATGGATTGGCTTTCTAAACACAAGGCGCATCTTGATTGTGCAGCCAGGCAGATTCAATTGACTCATTCGTCTGAGGATGTAATTGCCTTTGCCGCTCTTGATGATACCATCTGTCTGTTTTCTCTCAATGAGAAGGGTGAACTGGATGCTATCTCACAAATTCCAGTCGTTTGCGAATATCAAGACGTCTTTCCAGAAGAGCTTCTAGGAATGCCTCCGCACCGGCCAGTTGAATTCGTCATCGATCTTGAGCCTGGCACGGAACCTGTTTGCAAGCGTATTTACAAGATCGGACCTGAAGAGTTGAAGGAGCTGAAGAAGCAACTCGATATTCAAGAGAGAATGGGTCTCATCCGGCCTAGTTCTTCTCCGTGGGGTTGTGGTGTTCTTTTTGTGAAGAAGAAGGATGGAACGGATCGACTTTGTGTTGATTACTGTCCATTGAACAAGAAGACCATCAAGAACAAATACCCACTTCCCAACATCAACGAGCTGTTCGAACAACTCAAAGGTGCCCAAGTATTCTCCAAGCTGGATCTCCGTATGGGTTATCATCAGATTCGAATCCGTGAGCAAGATATTCCCAAGACGGCTTTCAGGACAAGCTATGGTTCATATGAATACATTGTCATGTCTTTTGGCCTCGTCAACGCTCCTCCGACTTTCTCTCGCATGATAAACTTCATCTTCAACTCCTACACCAATGACTTCATTTTGGTCTATCTCGACGACATTCTGGTTTTCTCGAAGAACAAGGAAGATCATGCCAAGCACTTGCGTTTGGTACTCGATAAGCTCAGGGAACACAAGTTCTACGCCAAGTTCTCCAAGTGCGAATTTTGGCTCGATGAGGTTCTTTATCTTGGTCATATCATCTCTGCCAAGGGCATTGCGGTGAATCCTGAGAAGGTTTCTGCAATTGTGAATTGGGAACCACCTCAGAATGTGAAGCAACTCCGTAGCTTCCTCGGTCTCGCAAGCTACTGCCAAAGATTCGTTGAAAACTTTTCTAAGATCGCGAAGCCTCTCTCAAATCTTCTCCAGAAGCACGTCAAGTACGTTTGGTCTCCGGAGTGTGACATTGCTTTCAACACTTTGAAAGAGAAATTGGTCACTGCTCCAGTTCAGACTCCGCCTAATGAATCCAAGCCGTATGAGGTCTTTTGTGATGCCTCTCTCCAAGGGCTTGGTGCAGTGTTGATGCAAGAGAAGAAAGTTGTTGCTTATACCTCTCGCCAGTTGAAGCCCAACGAGAAGAACTACCCCACTCATGATCTCGAGTTGGCGGCAGTTGTGCATGCTCTTTTGACTTGGAGACATCTCTTATTGGGAAGAAAAGTGGACATTTTCACTGATCACAAGAGTCTCAAGTACATCTTCACTCAGTCTAATCTCAACCTCAGGCAGACTCGATGGGTCGAAATGATTCAAAAGTATAATCCGAGTATCGAGTATACTCCAGGCAAGGCCAATGTGATTGCTGACGCTTTGAGCAGAAAGGCTTACTGCAACAGTCTGATTCTCAAGCCTTATCAACCCGAGCTTTGTGAAGCTTTCCGCAAACTTAATCTGCAAGTTGTTCCTCAAGGTTTCCTCGCCAACCTTCAAGTCTCTCCTACCTTGGAAGACCAGATTCGCCAAGCTCAACTTCTTGATGCTATGGTGAAAAAGGTGAAGATTGGGATTGCCAAGAGTCAACCCAAGTACAAGTGCTACCGCCTTGATGACAAGGGTACTCTCTTCTTCGAGGATCGTATTGTTGTGCCAAAAGGTGATCTTCGTAAGGTTATCATGAATGAGGCTCACAATTCCCTCCTCTCCATTCACCCTGGGAGCACGAAGATGTATCAGGACCTCAAGCAGGCTTATTGGTGGACTCGAATGAAGCGCGATATTGCTCAATTCGTGAATGAGTGTGATGTCTGCAGAAGAGTGAAGGCAGAACACCAAAGACCAGCGGGTCTCCTCCAACCTCTTGCCATTCCAGAATGGAAGTTTGACCACATTGAGATGGACTTCGTGTTGGGGAACGTTGCAGAAAACAAAAATTTTCCTACGGTTTCACCAAGATCCGATCCATCTAGGAGTTCATCTAGCAACGAGTGATTAGATGCATCTACGTACCTTGTAGATCGCGAGCGGAAGCGTTCAAAGAACGGAGATGATGTAGTCGAACACGACGTGATCCAAATCACCGAAGATCTTAGCACCAAACGGACGATGCCTCCGCGTTCAACAGATGTACGGAACGGATGACGTCTCCTCCTTTCTTGATCCAGCAAGGGGGAAGGAGAGGTTGATGAAGATCCAGCAACACGGCGGCGTGGTGGTGGATGCAGGGCATCACAGTAGCAGGGCTTCGCCCTATACTATGAGAGAGAGATGTAACAGGGGAGAGGGAAGCACCAAAGGCTGAGGTATGAAGTCCTCCCTCTCCTCAACTATATATAGGAGGTCCAAGGGGGGGTGCGCAGCCTAGGAGATCTAATCTCCTAGGTGCGGCGGCCATGGGAGGTTTCCCTCCCCCCCAAGGCACTTAGGGGTGCCTTCCACTAGTGGGACTCCTCCCATATGGAAACCCTAGGCGCATCGGCCTATAGGGGCTGGTGCCCTTGGCCCATATAGGCCAAGGCGCACCCCCTACAGCCCATGTGGCCCCCCCGGGATAGGTGGCCCCACCCGGTGGTCCCGGTACAATACCGATAACCCCGAAACTTGTCCCGATGGGCCGAAACTTCCTATATATAATTCTTTACCTGGACCATTCCGGAACTCCTCGTGACGTCCGGGATCTCATCCGGGACTCCGAACAACTTCGGGTTACTGCATATACATATCTCTACAACCCTAGCGTCACCGAACCTTAAGTGTGTAGACCCTACGGGTTCGGAGACATGCAGACATGACCGAGACGACTCTCCGGTCAATAACCAACAGCGGGATCTGGATACCCATGTTGGCTCCCACATGCTCCACGATGATCTCATCGGATGAACCACGATGTCGAGGATTCAATCAACCCCTATACAATTCCCTTTGTCAATCGGTATGTTACTTGCCCGAGACTCGATCGTCGGTATCCCAATACCTTGTTCAATCTCGTTACCGGCAAGTCACTTTACTCGTACCGTAATGCATGATCCCATGATCAACCACTTGGTCACCTTGAGCTCATAATGATGATGCATTACCGAGTGGGCCCAGTGATACCTCTCCGTTATATGGAGTGACAAATCCCAGTCTCGATCCGTGTCAACCCAACAGACACTTTCGGAGATACCTGTAGTGCACCTTTATAGTCACCCAGTTACGTTGTGACGTTTGATACACCCAAAGCACTCTTACGGTATCCGGGAGTTACACGATCTCATGGTCAAAGGAAAAGATACTTGACATTGGAAAAGCTCTAGCAAACGAACTACACGATCTTTGTGCTATGCTTAAGATTAGGTCTTATCCATCACATCATTCTCCTAATGATATGATCCCGTTATCAATGACATCCAATGTCCATAGCCAGGAAATCATGACTATCTGTTGATCAACGAGCTAGTCAACTAGAGGCTTACTAGGGACATATTATGGTCTATGTATTCACACGTGTATTGCGATTTCCAGATAATACAGTTATAGCATGAATAATGACAATTATCATGAACAAAGAAATATAATAATAACGCTTTTATTATTGCCTCTAGGGCATATTTCCAACAGTCTCCCACTTGCACTAGAGTCAATAATCTAGTTACATTGTGATGAATCGAACACCCATGGAATTCTGGTGTTGATCATGTTTTGCCCTAGGGAGAGGTTTAGTCAACGGATCTGCTATATTCAGGTCCGTATGTACTTTACAAATCTCTATGTCTCCATCTTGAACATTTTCACGAATGGAGTTGAAGCGACGCTTGATGTGCCTTGTCTTCTTGTGAAACCTGGGCTCCTTGGCAAGTGCAATAGCTCCTGTGTTGTCACAAAAGAGTTTGATTGGCCCCGACGCATTGGGTATGACTCCTAGGTCGGTGATGAACTCCTTCACCCATATTGCTTCATGTGCTGCCTCTGAGGCTGCCATGTACTCCGCTTCACATGTAGATCCCGCCACGACGCTCTGTTTGCAGCTGCACCAGCTCACTGCTCCACCATTCAACATATACACGTATCCGGTTTGTGACTTAGAGTCATCCAGATCTGTGTCGAAGCTAGCGTCGACGTAACCCTTTACGACGAGCTCTTCGTAACCTCCATAAACGAGAAACATTTCCTTAGTCCTTTTTAGGTACTTCAGGATATTCTTGACCGATGTCCAGTGTTCCTTGCCGGGATTACTTTGGTACCTTCCTACCAAACTTACGGCAAGGTTTACATCAGGTCTGGTACACAGCATGGCATACATAATAGAACCTATGGCTGAGGCATAGGGGATGACACTCATCTCTTCTATATCTTCTGCCGTGGTCGGGCATTGAGCCGAGCTCAATCTCACACCTTGCAAAACGGGCAAGAACCCTTTCTTGGACTGATCCATTTTGAACTTCTTCAAAATCTTATCAAGGTATGTGCTTTGTGAAAGACCTATGAGGCGTCTTGATCTATCTCTATAGATCTTGATGCCTAATATATAAGCAGCTTCTCCAAGGTCCTTCATTGAAAAACTCTTATTCAAGTAGGCCTTGATGCTGTCCAAGAGTTCTATATCATTTCCCATCAAAAGTATGTCATCTACATATAGTATGAGAAATGCTACAGAGCTCCCACTCACTTTCTTGTAAACGCAGGCTTCTCCATAAGTCTGCGTAAACCCAAACGCTTTGATCATCTCATCAAAGCGAATGTTCCAACTCCGAGATGCTTGCACCAGCCCATAAATCGAGCGTTGGAGCTTGCGCACCTTGTTAGTATTCTTAGGATCGACAAAACCTTCCGGCTGCATCATATACAACTCTTCCTTAAGGAAACCATTAAGGAATGCCGTTTTGACGTCTATTTGCCATATTTCATAATCGTAGAATGCGGCAATTGCTAACATGATTCGGACGGACTTTAGCTTCGCTACCGGTGAGAAAGTCTCATCGTAGTCAATTCCTTGAACTTGTCAATAACCCTTAGCGACAAGCCGAGCTTTATAGATGGTCACATTACCATCCGCGTCTGTCTTCTTCTTGAAGATCCATTTATTTTCTATGGCTCGCCGTTCAACGGGCAAGTCAGTCAAAGTCCATACTTCGTTTTCATACATGGATCCTATCTCGGATTTCATGGCTTCTAGCCATTTGTTGGAATCCGGGCCTGCCATCGCTTCTTCATAGTTCGAAGGTTCACCGTTGTCTAACAACATGATTTCCAAGACAGGGTTGCCGTACCACTCTGGTGCGGAATGTGTCCTCGTGGACCTTCGAATTTCAGTAGGAGCTTGATCAGAAGTATCTTGATCATCATCAATAACTTCCTCTCTAGTCGGTGCAGGCACCTCAGGAACATTTTCTTGAGTTGCGCCATTTACCGGTTCAAGAGGCAATACTTCATCAAGTTCTACTTTCCTCCCACTTACTTCTTTCGAGAGAAACTCTTTCTCCAGAAAGAGTCCGTCTTTGGCAACAAAGATCTTGCCTTCGGATCTTAGGTAGAAGGTATACCCAATAGTTTCTTTAGGGTATCCTATGAAGACGCATTTTTCCGACTTGGGTTCGAGCTTTTCAGGTTGAAGTTTCTTGACATAAGCATCGCATCCCCAAACTTTTAGAAACGACAGCTTAGGTTTCTTCCCAAACCATAATTCATACGGTGTCGTCTCAACGGATTTCGACGGAGCCCTATTTAAAGTGAATGCGGCAGTCTCTAAAGCATAGCCCCAAAAAGATAGCGGTAAATCGGTAAGAGACATCATAGATCGCACCATATCCAATAGAGTGCGATTACGACGTTCGGACACACCGTTACGCTGAGGTGTTCCAGGCAGCGTGAGTTGTGAAACTATTCCACATTTTCTTAAGTGTGTGCCAAATTCATGACTCAAGTATTCTCCTCCACGATCTGATCGTAGAAACTTGATTTTCCTGTCACGTTGATTTTCAACCTCACTCTGAAATTCCTTGAACTTTTCAAAGGTTTCAGACTTGTGTTGCATTAAGTAGACATACCCATATCTACTCAAGTCATCAGTGAGGGTGAGAACATAACGATAGCCACCGCGAGCCTCAACACTCATTGGACCGCACACATCAGTATGTATGATTTCCAATAAGTTGGTTGCTCGCTCCATTGTTCCTGAGAACGGAGTCTTGGTCATTTTTCCCATGAGGCATGGTTCGCACGTGTCAAATGATTCATAATCAAGAGACTCTAAAAGTCCATCTGCATGGAGCTTCTTCATGCGTTTGACACCTATGTGACCAAGGCGGCAGTGCCACAAGTATGTGGGACTATCATTATCAACCTTACATCTTTTGGTACTCACACTATGAACATGTGTAGTAATACGCTCGAGATTCATTAAGAATAAACCACTGACTATCGGAGCATGACCATAAAACATATCTCTCATATAAATAGAACAACCATTATTCTCGGATTTAAATGAGTAGCCATCTCGTATTAAACGAGATCCTGATACAATGTTCATGCTCAAACATGGCACTAAATAACAATTATTGAGGTTTATAACTAATCCCGTAGGTAAATGTAGAGGTAGCGTGCCGACGGCGATCACATCGACCTTGGAACCATTCCCGATGCGCATCGTCACCTCGTCCTTCTCCAGTTTTCGTTTATTCCGCAGCTCCTGCGGTGAGTTACAAATATGAGCAATGGCACCGGAATCAAATACCCAGGAGCTACTACGAGTACTGGTAAGGTACACATCAATTACATGTATATCAAATATACCTTTGGTTTTGCCGGCCTTCTTGTCTGCTAAGTATTTGGGGCAGTTCCGCTTCCAGTGACCCTTCCCTTTGCAATAAAAGCACTCTGTCTCAGGCTTGGGTCCATTCTTTGACTTCTTCCCGACAGCTTGCTTGCCGGGCGCAGCAACTTCCTTGCCATCCTTCTTGAAGTTCTTTTTACCCTTGCCCTTCTTGAACTTAGTGGTTTTATTCATCATCAACACTTGATGTTCCTTCTTGACTTCTACCTCTGCTGATTTCAGCATAGCAAATACTTCAGGAATGGTCTTTACCATCCCCTGCATATTGAAGTTCATCACAAAGCTCTTGTAGCTTGGTGGAAGCGACTGGAGGATTCTGTCAATGACCGCGTCATCTGGGAGATTAACTCCCAGCTGAGTCAAGCGATTATGTAACCCAGACATAGTGAGTATGTGTTCACTGACAGAACTATTTTCCTCCATCTTACAGCTGAAGAACTTATTGGAGACTTCATATCTCTCGATCTGGGCATGAGCTTGAAAAACCATTTTTAGCTCTTCGAACATCTCATATGCTCCATGTCTCTCAAAACGCTTTTGGAGCCCCGGCTCTAAGCTGTAAAGCATGCCGCACTGAACGAGGGAGTAGTCATCAGTACGTGTCTGCCAAGCGTTCATAGCGTCTTGGTTCTGTGGGACGGGTGGATCACCTAGCGGTGCTTGTAGGACATAATCTTTCTTGGCAGCTATGAGGATGATCCTCAGGTTCCGGACCCAGTCCGTATAGTTGCTGCCATCGTCTTTCAGCTTGGTTTTCTCTAGGAACGCGTTGAAATTGAATACAACGTTGGCCATTTGATCTACAAGACATATTGTAAAGATTTTAGACTAAGTTCATGATAATTAAGTTCATCTAATCAAATTATTAATGAACTTCCACTCAGATTAGACATCCCTCTAGTCATCTAAGTATTACATGATCCGAGTTAACTAGACCGTGTCCGATCATCACGTGAGACGGACTAGTCAACGTCGGTGAACATCTTCATGTTGATCGTATCTTCTATACGACTCATGCTCGACCTTTCGGTCTTCTGTGTTCCGAGGCCATGTCTGTACATGCTAGGCTCGTCAAGTTAACCCTAAGTGTTTTTGCATGTGTAAAACTGTCTTACACCCGTTGTATGTGAACGTAAGGATCTATCACACCCGATCATCACGGCGTGCTTCGAAACGACGAACTGTAGCAACGGTGCACAGTTAGGGGAGAACACTTCTTGAAATTGTTGTAAGGGATCATCTTATTTACTACCGTCGTTCTAAGTAAACAAGATGCAAAACATGATAAACATCACATGCAATCAAATAATAATAGTGACATGATATGGCCATTATCACATAGCTCCTTTGATCTCCATCTTGGGGCTCCATGATCATCCTTGTCACCGTCATACTCATCGACATGTAAGTTGTGATTCCTTGTAAAATAGCATGAACATCTCATACATCACATATCGATCATTCATCATTCATCACAACTTTGGCCATATCATATCACAAAGCACTTGCTGCAAAAACAAGTTAGACGTCCTCTAATTGTTGTTGCAGGTTTTACGTGGCTGAAGTAGGGTTCTAACAAGAAAGTTTTTTTACCTACGTGAAAGCCACAACGTGATTTGTCAACTTCTATTTACCCTTCATAAGGACCCTGTTCATCGAATCTGCTCCAACTAAAGTAGGAGAGACAGACACCCGCCAGCCACCTTATGCAACTTGTGCATGTTTGTCGATGGAACCGGTCTCACGTAAGCATACGTGTAAGGTTGGTCCGGGCCGCTTCATCCCACAATTCCGTGCATGAATGAGGCTCACAATTCCCTCCTCTCCATTCACCCTGGGAGCACGAAGATGTATCAGGACCTCAACTAGGCTTATTGGTGGACTCGAATGAAGCGCGATATTGCTCAATTCGTGAATGAGTGTGATGTCTGCAGAAGAGTGAAGGCAGAACACCAAAGACCAGCGGGTCTCCTCCAACCTCTTGCCATTCCAGAATGGAAGTTTGACCACATTGAGATGGACTTCGTGTTGGGGAACGCTGCAGAAAACAAAAAATTTCCTACGGTTTCACCAAGATCCATCTAGGAGTTCATCTAGCAACGAGTGATTAGATGCATCTACGTACCTTGTAGATCGCGAGCGGAAGCGTTCAAAGAACGGGGATGATGTAGTCGAACACGACGTGATCCAAATCACCGAAGATCTTAGCACCGAACGGACGATGCCTTCGCGTTCAACAGACGTACGGAACGGATGACGTCTCCTCCTTTCTTGATCCAGCAAGGGGGAAGGAGAGGTTGATGAAGATCCAGCAACACGACGGCGTGGTGGTGGATGCAGGGCATCACAGTAGCAGGGCTTCGCCTATACTATGAGAGAGAGATGTAACAGGGGAGAGGGAAGCACCAAAGGCTGAGGTATGAAGTCCTCCCTCTCCTCAACTATATATAGGAGGTCCAAGGGGGGGTGCGCAGCCTAGGAGATCTAATCTCCTAGGTGCGGCGGCCATGGGAGGTTTCCCTCCCCCCAAGGCACTTAGGGGTGCCTTCCACTAGTGGGACTCCTCCCATATGGAAACCCTAGGCGCATGGGCCTATAGGGGCTGGTGCCCTTGGCCCATATAGGCCAAGGCGCACCCCCTACAGCCCATGTGCCCCCCCCCCCGGGATAGGTGGCCCCACCCGGTGGTCCCGGTACAATACCGATAACCCCGAAACTTGTCCCGATGGTCGAAACAGTACTTCCTATATATAATTCTTTACCTCCGGACCATTCCGGAACTCCTCGTGACGTCCGGGATCTCATCCGGGACTCCGAACAACATTCGGGTTTACTGCATATACATATCTTCATAACCCTAGCGTCACCGAACCTTAAGTGTGTAGACCCTACGGGTTCGGGAGACAAGCAGACATGACCGAGACGACTCTCCAGTCAATAACCAACAGCGGGATCTGGATACCCATGATGGCTCCCACATGCTCCACGATGATCTCATTGGATGAACCACGATGTCGAGGATTAATCAACCCCGTATACAATTCCCTTTGTCAATCGGTATGTTACTTGCCCGAGACTCGATCGTCGGTATCCTAATACCTTGTTCAATCTCGTTACCGGCAAGTCACTTTACTCGTACCGTAATGCATGATCCCGTGATCAACCACTTGGTCACCTTGAGCTCATAATGATGATGCATTACCGAGTGGGCCCAGTGATACCTCTCCGTTATATGGAGTGACAAATCCCAGTCTCGATCCGTGTCAACCCAACAGACACTTTCGGAGATACCTGTAGTGCAACTTTATAGTCACCCAGTTACATTGTGACGTTTGATACACCCAAAGCACTCTTACGGTATCCGGGAGTTACACGATCTCATGGTCAAAGGAAAAGATACTTGACATTGGAAAAGCTGTAGCAAACGAACTACACGATCTTTGTGCTATGCTTAAGATTAGGTCTTGTCCATCACATCATTCTCCTAATGATGTGATCCCGTTATCAATGACATCCAATGTCCATAGCCAGGAAATCATGACTATCTGTTGATCAACGAGCTAGTCAACTAGAGGCTTACTAGGGACATATTATGGTCTATGTATTCACACGTGTATTACGATTTTCGGATAATAGAGTTATAGCATGAATAATGACAATTATCATGAACAAAGAAATATAATAATAACGCTTTTATTATTGCCTCTAGGGCATATTTCCAACACTTCGTGACTGGGTTTCCAAAGTCCAAGCGTGGCAATGATGCTATATTCGTTGTCATCGACAAACTCACTAAAGTGCCTCACTTTCTGCCTATCAAAGAGTCAATCACTGCAGCTCAATTGGCAGAACTCTATACCTCTCGAATTGTCTCTCTGCACAGTATTCCATAAGTGATCTCTTCAGACCGTGGCAGCATCTTTACCTCCAAGTTTTGGGATTCTTTTCAGAAGGCCATGGGCACCAACATCCGCTTCAGCACAGCTTTCCATCCTCAAACTAGCGGTCAAGTCGAGCGTGTCAACCAGATTCTTGAAGATATGCTCAGGGCTTGTGTGATCTCCTTCGGCATGAAGTGGGAGGATTGTCTTCCTTATGCTGAATTCTCCTACAACAACAGTTTTCAAGCAAGTTCGGGCAAGGCCCCATTTGAAATTCTGTATGGCAGGAAGTGCCGTACCCCTCTCAACTGGTCTGAAACTGGTGAACGTCAGCTTCTCGGAAATGACTTAATCACAGAGGCAGAGGAGATGTGCAAAGTCATTCGAGATAACCTCAAAGCAGCCCAATCCCTCCAGAAGAACTACTATGATAGTAAGCACCGTGATTTGGCTTTCGAGATCGGAGATCATGTTTACCTCCGCGTCTCTCCTATGAAAGGTACTCGTCGCTTCGGTATCAAAGGGAAGCTTGCCCCTAGATACGTGGGACCTTTCAAGATTGTCAGCAAGAGAGGCGATCTCGCCTATCAACTCGAGCTCCCTTCAAACTTTGCAAATGTTCATGATGTGTTCCATGTCTCTCAGCTCCGAAAGTGCTTCAAGACTCCTAACCGCACCGTCAACTTCGAGGACATTGAGCTCCAAGAAGATCTCTCTTATCGTGAGCACCCCGTCGCTATTCTTGAAGAGACTGAACGCAAGACTCGCAACAAGTCAATCAAATTCCTCAAATTCAAGTGGTCACACCATTCCGACCGTGAAGCTACCTGGGAACGTGAGGATCACCTCTGTTCTGAATACCTGGCGTTCTTTCATTCCTAGATCTCGGGACAAGATCCTTTCGTAGTGGTGGAGTGTTGTAAAACCCCGGATGTGATTTACCCAATATGTACTCCAACTCTTGCCGTTTCCGGCGTTAAGTTATTTTATTTTCTTGGGTTCGGGTTTTTGTCTCCGTGTGTTCTTATCGTTGTCATGCATCTCATATCATGTCATCATGTGCATTGCATTTGCATACGTGTTCATCTCATGCATTCGACCATGTTCCCCGTTATCCGTTTTGCATTCCGGCGCTTCGTTCTCCTCCGGTGGTCATTTCTACCTTTCTTTCGTGTGTGGGGATTAAACATTTCTGGATTGGACCGAGACTTGCCAAGCGGCCTTGGTTTACTACCGGTAGACCGCCTGTCAAGGTTCGTACCATTTGGACTTCGTTTGATACTCCAACGGTTAACCGAGGGACCGAAAAGGCCTCGTGTGTGTTGCAGCCCAACACCCCTCCATTTTGGCCCAAAACCCACCAAAACCCTCTCCATCATCTAGAGCGTTCGATCACGATTGCGTGGCCGAAAACCGCACCTCATTTGGACACTCCTAGCTCCCTCTACCTCTATATATAGACCCCCCCCTCCGAGATCCACGTTTCTTCTTCCCCCCGAAACCCTAAAATCGCCTCCTCCGTGCACCGGACATGTCCGCCGCGCCGGACACCTCGTCTGCCGCCGCCCGCGGCCACTGATGGGCCGCCATGTGGCGAGCTCCGCCCACCGCCGCCGCAGCCCGCTCGGGCCCGGGGCAGGCCCTCCCGGCCGACAGGCTCGCCCGCACCGCTTCCTCCGCGCACCGCCATCGCCCTCCCGCGCGGCGAGCCCCCTCCTCGATGCCTCGCGCTCGGCCGCCGCAGGCGCCATCGCCGGCGAGCTCCGGCCGGCTGCACCTTGCCGGACTTCGTCTTCCTCGTCGCCCGAGCCGCCGTAGGCCTCCGCCGCCACTCCCCAACCTCGCCAGCGGCCTCCTCCCACCGGATCTGGGTAGGAGTCGGCCGGATCCGGCCATTTCCTTGCCGGCCCTGGCCACCACCGAATTGCCGGAGTGCATGCGCCGCCGCCTCGGTTCGCGGACCTAGCAAACCCTAGATCCGGATCGGTTTCAGAGGTTGTTTTTTGTCTAAGTCCTCGTCCTTGTTCTTTCTTTTAAGCATATTTCAACGTGTCGTAATTTTGCACCCGTAGCTCCGTTTTGGGCATATAGCATATCAAAACGTTTGCCTCAGAGAGCACATCATTTCATCTCATTGCATCATTTTCATTTGAGTTCATCTTGATGCCCGAAATGCTGTTAGAAGAGTGCTATTTGAGATAATTGTCAGATCTGCTGCTCCATTTAGAGATTTGTCATTTTTGCCATGATTATTGTGTGCATGATATGCCCCTGAGATCTACGTGAGTTTTGTTATATGTTTTGCCATATATGCAGAGGTGCAACCCATGTATTTTTGTGATGTGTGTGGTGACTAGCACAAGCTTGCAAAGTGGAGCATTCGTTAATGCTGATTTCAGGGACTTAGCATTTCCACTAAGTCCTTGATCTGTTTATCTCAATATGCCATATGCTCATGTTGTTTCCTAGTGATCTGTGCCTCTTTTGAGGATGATCAGTAAGGATGTTTTGCTAATCTTGTAGTGCTCTATCCATCCATGGATTTGTTTGCAATTATGGAGCACCCTAGCTTGAGTCAATCGAGCTCTACGTTTGTCATTTCGTGAATCTGGGCAGATTGTCTACTTGTTAGCAATTTTGCCGAGGATGTTGTAGTTGATCCGTGGATGCTTCGGTGTTGCTGGATTTGTTTTAACTTGGCGAAGTGTCTTGAAGAACCGGGATACCGAGTCTGATCGGAATGTCTCGGGAGGAGGTCTATTCCTTTGTTGACCGTGAGAGCTTGTCATGGGCTAAGTTGGGACTCCCCTGCAGGGATTTGAACTTTCGAAAGCCGTGCCCACGGTTATGGGCAGATGGGAATTTGTTAATGTCCGGTTGTAGATAACTTGAACCTTAACTTAATTAAAATGAATCAACTGTGAGAGTTACCGTGATGGTCTCTTCTCGGCGGAGTCCAGGAAGTGAACATGGTGTTGGAGTAATGCTTGCGCAGGTTGTCCTCTAGTTACTCGCTCGCGCTTTGCCTCCTCTTCTCGCTCTCTTTTGCGAATAGGTTAGCCACCATATATTCTAGTCGCTTGCTGCAGCTCCACATATTTTCCTTGCCTTACCTATTAAGCTTAAATAGTCTTGATCGCGAGGGTGCGAGATTGCTGAGTCCCTGTGGCTCACAGATTACTTCCAAACCAGATGCAGGGCCTGATAATTCCGTTCCAGATGATGCGCTTGAGCTCAAGTGGGAGTTCGACGAGGACTCACGCCGATACTACGTGTCTTTCCCTGATGATCAGTAGTGGTGCCCAGTTGGGGTGATTGGGACCGTGTCGCATGTTGGGTTATCTTTTATTTTGGCGCCGTAGTCGGGCCATGAGTGTTTGAATGTTGTAATGCTATTTATGTACTTTGATTGACGTGGCGAGTGTAAGCCAACTATGTATCTCCCCTTTTATTATCTATATTACATGGGATGTTGTGAAGATTGCCTAACTTGCGACATTGCTTTCAATGTGGTTATGTCTCTAAGTCCTGCCTCGACACGTGGGAGCTATAGCCGCATCGAGGGCGTTACACCCCCCCACCCCCAGGCGTGCCCTCCACCCTCGTGGGCCCCCTGTTGCTCCACCGACGTACTCCTTCCTCCTATATATTCCTACGTACCCCCAAACGATCAAATACGGAGCCAAAAGCCTAATTCCACCGCCGTAACTTTCTGTATCCATGAGATCCCATCTTGGGGCCTGTTCCGGAGCTCCACCGGAGGGAGCATCGATCACGGAGGGCTTCTACATCAACACCATAGCCCTTCCGATGAAGTGTGAGTAGTTTACCTCAGACCTTCGGGTCCATAGTTATTAGCTAGATGGCTTCTCTCTTTTTGGATCTCAATACAAAGTTCTCCCCCTCTCTTGTGGAGATCTATTCGATGTGAGCTTCTTTTGTGGTGTGTTTGTTGAGACCAATAAATTGTGGGTTTATGATCAAGTTTATCTATGAATATTATTTGAATCTTCTCTGAATTATTTTATGTATGATTGGTTATCTTTGCAAGTCTCTTCGAATTATCAGTTTGGTTTGGCCTACTAGATTGATCTTTCTTGCAATGGGAGAAGTGCTTAGCTTTGGGTTCAATCTTGCGGTGTCCTTTCCGAGTGACAGTAGGGGCAGCAAGGCACGTATTGTATTGTTACAATCGAGGATAACAAGATGGGGTTTTTTTTATCATATTGCATGAATTTATCCCTCTACATCATGTCATCTTGCTTAAGGCGTTACTCTGTTCTTATGAACTTAATACTCTAGATGCATGCTGGATAGCGGTCGATGTGTGGAGTAATAGTAGTAGATGCAGGCAGGAGTCGGTCTACTTGTCTTGGACGTGATGCCTATATACATGATCATTACCTAGATATTCTCATAACTATGCTCAATTCTGTCAATTGATCAATAGTAATTCGTTCACCCACCGTAAAATACTTATGCTCTTGAGAGAAGCCACTAGTGAAACCTATGGCCCCCGGGTCTATCTTCTACCGTATTGATCTTCCAACACTTAGTTATTTTCATTTCCTTTTATTTTACTTTGCATCTTTATCATAAAAATACCAAAAATATTATCTTATCATATCTATCAGATCTCACTCTCGTAAGTGACCGTGTAGGGATTGGCAACCCCTTATCGCGTTGGTTGCGAGGATTTATTTGTTTTGTATAGGTGCGAGGGACTCGCGCATAGCCTCCTACTGGATTGATACCTTGGTTCTCAAAAACTGAGGGAAATACTTACTCTACTTTGCTGCATCACCCTTTCCTCTTCAAGGGAAAACCAACATAATGCTCAAGAGGTAGCAGTAGCAACCTGGGACTTGTAATTGCCTTACACTCATAAAAACTTCAACCAGTGTAGCCCCCAAGGGCCGGGTCATTATGCAATAATGAGCAGGGACTTTGTAGATATGATCATGTAAACTTGAGCAGCAACGTGTAGCCCCCAAGGGCCGGCTCAGTAAGATAATAACATCATATGATGTAATCTCCACCATGGGGCTTGAACCCATGTCCACAAGGTTAAGAGCTTTGTACTCTACCAACTGAGTAGTGGATCTTTCAATATAATGGATTAAGGCTTGTGTACCTTGAATTTTCGACAGGAACAATTGGTAGCCCCCAAGGGCCGGCTCATTTAGAATGTGATGAGTCGGGTCTTCTATAAGTTGAGCAAAAAATGACTTTGCATTAGCCCTCAAGTGCCATGGTGCATGTTGGCAGTGACATGGGACTTTCATATTCGATGTAATCTCAATTTGAATAATGTAGCCCCCAAGTGTCGGGTCGTAAGTCTACAATGACTCGGGACTATTCCCTCCATTGTAAAAATAAATCATGTTCATTAATAAAATAATAACCATTGCGCTGAAGCGACTTTGAAGACCTCCATCAAAATATTGGCTATTGATAACCATAAAAAATCCAGCCATGTTGGCTATTAAAGATTTGAAAAATATAATCGGGTTTGGAAAACCGGTTCCTGTGATATTGAATCGTACTGCCGGTTTAGGATACCTGTGCAGTAAGGGTGATAACCCAATCTTTAGAAGCCAAAACTTCCAAATGTTTATGATTGTCATATATGGCGAGTTATAATCCAAAGTCAAGCCGGGTTAATCGAAACCACATATATGCTTCAGATATGAACAAAAAGTCTCAAGACAAACCCAAAAGACTGTTCTCAAAAAACTTAAGCAAAATAGAAAGAAGAATTTGAGGCTTCTGATTCGAATACGATCAGTAAACCGGACCAAAGGGGTTAAGCTAGAATTCGAATACGATCATGTAGCCCCCAGTGGCTTTGGCGTTGCGCCGATTAAGAGGGTACCGACAGCTATGTTCTCTTTGGTTCGAATACGACCTATGTTTGAACAGGAAGCCCCCAAACGACCTTGAGAGGTTTTTAACGACCCTGATTCGAATATGATCCAAGTCAGACCCAAAAGGGGTTAATCTATGATTCGAATACGAGAAGCCCCCTAATGAGTTTGGCATTGTGCCGATCAAGAGGGTACCGACAGCTATGTTCTCTTGGGTTCGAATACAACCTATGTTTGAACAGGAAGCCCCAAAATGATCATTGAAACAGGGTACCTATGTTTGAGCTGTGCTTTGCAACAAACTCTCTTTGGTCCCTTTAATTTTGCTGAGAATTCAAACTTGTGAGTAATGAAATCTTCTTGAACCGAGTGTTGAGCCGAATATTAAAAGCTTCAGAGCTTTGTGGGCTGGATTTGAAACCGGATATTGAGCTTCAATGCTTTGTGAGAGACAGATTTCTCTTGAACCGGATTTTAAACCGGATTTTTTCTTTATTTTGTGCCGGAAAGTATCTAACGGCCTTTATACTAGCAATATTTACTGAGCCATGTCATCATAGCCCCCGAGTCTCAAGGTGACTTAAGGAGTTGGCTTGAGATTCTTCATAATTAACCGTGATATAGACTGATTTGAATCCTGCATGGGACATCTTGCAAACTGGAGTAATTGCTCTTTTATATAATATGAAAATATGTTGCATGGATTTCACCTGATGCATCGGGTCAGCAATTATCACCGTGGAGTTGATAATCACCATGGTGAAACAGAAATCAGTCACGGCCGAGTCGGCCACGGGAGCAGGTAGATGAGCCGGCCGCGGCGTTGTAAGCCGGCATGGTGGGAGAGTCGGTCGTGGCGTTGTAAGCCTGCACGGCGGGAGAGTCCGCCGCGGCGTTGTAAGCCGGTGCGGTCGCGAGAAACGGACACAACGTTTGTAAGCCTGTGCGGGAGTCCGTTGAGTAACAAAGACCACATGTGCCGAATGATGTTGACGCGCCTCCATCTCCACGGTATAATGCCACTTTGTAATGAATAATTCTCCTGCATAAAAAATACAGCAGGGCGAAGTAGTTTTGCTTGAATAAATTAATATGTATTTAGAAACAAATAGGGTAAATAGCACCTGGTTTGTCCGCACAACGAATGATCCGGATATAGCGTCCGTGAATAGTCTTCAGTAATTTCAATGGTGATTTATCCACTGTCTCTTTTTATTGCAATGAGGTGTTCGTGGCAGCGGCCGCTGGGCGTTCGCACTCCAACAGGGGCGATTGAAAATATAATCAAGACCGCGGCGACTTGCGGCGCGGCTAGCGATGGCGACTCACTGCAGAGGTTACAGGTGTTTCATGGAGTATCAGTAGAGGGACAGCATGAAGACGACTCGCGGGCGGCTCAACAGGCGGCTCAACAAGGGTGAGATGGCAGTTAAGGCGCGAGGCGTCGGATAGCTCAATAGGGCGGCTCTCCAGCGGCGGTTCTCTGCGAGGCGGCGGTATGGAGCAGAAGTTGAGCGAGACTAGTCGCGACTGCAGCGGAAGCAGATGAAAAACTGGGGCAGCGGCTCGAGGCCGGCCATAGATGCCCCAAGGTAAGGCTTTTATTCTGAAGTAGACGGCGGCCCAGAAGTGTGGCAGCTCCAAACGAAACCATGCGGGAGTAACTCAACGCGTGCGATTTTAGTATCCCTTTGCAATGTTTCTCCCTTGAGGAAAAGTTAAAACCAGCATTAGCACTTTTTCTGACATACAGAAGCAGTATTTGTTGTTCCTTCGACTGTTTTGATTGATGGCACCAAGTGTTAAATGATAGCAGGATTTGACATCTCTGCGTGTTCCACTCCTTTCGTTATTCTCTTCTTCTCAGTTTCTCCGTGGTACAAGACCGTCAATTGTTGGTGATTCTCTCAATCTTGTAGTGCAGGTACGTACCATCCCATGGAACTGGCGAATTCATTTTAAGCTTCAACTGCTTTTTCAAGTTACAATGAGCAGCATTGCTTTTCTAGTATTCGAGTGTCTTTTTCCTGATAAGTCAATCAACTGCAGCTAAGTAATGCTGCATCTTTCTCAGTACCATAACAGATATTAAATCCTCCAGAATTATCTTGCCGTTCAACGTCTGAAGATCCAATTCATTCGTGGAAGCCATTCACACTTCTTTCCTGTGTTTCATAATTATCCAGCAGAAGCACTCGCAGGCAAAAGTGGTCGGCGACTCAGCAGGCGAACAATGGGCTGAGACCTGACGTGGAAACAAACACGGCGGCTCGGGCGTGTGGTGGCGGAGGCGATCCGCGACGAGGCGGAACGGGCGGCTTGAGACAAGCGCAACCCGGCACGGCAACTCATGCAGAAGCAAAAAGGGACGTCAACCATAAGCGACTCGTCCAATGGAAAAATGTAGATGAAGATGGTGCAGCCGCGGGCGGCTCGGGGCGGTGACTAAGGCGGGCACACTCGCAGAGGTGCGTGGACGCAGGGCCGGCTCGAAGCCACGGCGGAGATGGCTGCGACGCTGGGTCAGCTCTAGGCGTGGTGGCGCGGCGGCTCTCCATATGGGTGAGATGGCCGCTGAGGCACGAGGCATGCGAGGGCGAAGGCATCGGAGACTCGGGGCGGCTCAGCGCGTCGGAGGCGAAAGCACCCGGCGACTTGATACGTCTCCAACGTATCTATAATTTTTGATTGCTCCATGCTATATTATCTACTGTTTTGAACTATATTGGGCTTTATTTTCCACTTTTATATTATTTTTGGGACTAACCTATTAACCGGAGGCCCAGCCCAGAATTGCTGTTTTTTGCCTATTTCAATGTTTCGGATAAACGGAATATCAAACGGAGTCCAAACGGAATAAAATCTTCGGGAACGTGATTTTCTCACCGAACGAGATCCAGTAGACTTGGACCCTGCTCCAAGGAACAAAAGAGGCGGTCACGGGGGTGGGGGGCGCCCCCTCCTAGGGCACGCCCCCCTGCCTCGTGGGCCCCTCGTTGCTCCTCCGGCGTACTTCTTCCTCCTATATATACACACGTACCCCCAAACGATCAGAACAGGAGCCAAAAACCTAATTCCACAGCCGCAACTTTCTGTATCCACGAGATCCCATCTTGGGGCCTGTTCCGGAGCTCCGCCGGAAGAGGGTCGTCATCACGGAGGGCTTCTACATCATCATAGCCTCTCCGATGAAGTGTGAGTAGTTTACCTCAGACCTTCGGGTCCATAGTTAGTAGCTAGATGGCTTCTTCTCTCTCTTTGAAGCTCAATACAAAGTTCTCCCCCTCGCTTGTGGAGATCTATTCGATGTAATCTTCTTTTTGCGGTGTGTTTGTTGAGATCGATGAATTGTGGGTTTATGATCAAGTCTATCTATGAATAATATTTAAATCTTCTCTGAATTCTTTTATGTATGATTGGTTATCTTTTCAAGTCTCTTCGAATTATCCGTTTGGTTTGGCCAACTAGATTGGTAGTTCTTGCCATGGGAGAAGTGCTTAGCTTTGGGTTCAATCTTGCAGTGTCCTTACCCAGTGACAGAAGGGGCAGCAAGGCACGTATTGTATCGTTGCCATCGAGGATAACAAGATGGGGTTTATTTCATATTGCATGAATTTATCTCTCTACATCATGTCATCTTGCTTTAAGGCGTTACTCTGTTTTTAACTTAATACTCTAGATGTATGCTGGATAGCGGTCGATGAGTGGAGTAATAGTAGTAGATGCAGAATTGTTTCGATCTACTTATCACGGACGTGATGCCTATATACATGATCATGCCTATATATTCTCATAACTATGCTCAATTCTGTCAATTGCTCAACAGTAATTTGTTCACCCACCGTAGAATACTTATCCTCTTGAGAGAAGCCACTAGTGAAACCTATGGCCCCCGTGTCTATTCTCATCATATCAATCTCCATTACTTTAATCTTGCTTTGCTTTTTTACTTTGCTTTTACTTTTTACTTTGCATCTTTATACCAAAAATACCAAAAAATATTATATCTATCAGATCTCACTCTCGTAAGTGACCGTGAAGGGCTTGACAACCCCTAATCGCGTTGGTTGCGAGTAGCTATCGCTTTGTGCAGGTACGAGGGACTTGAGCGTGGGCTCCTACTGGATTGATACCTTGGTTCTCAAAAACTGAGGGAAATACTTATGCTACTATGCTGCATCATCCCTTCCTCTTCGGGGAAAACCAACGCAAGCTCAAGACGTAGCAAGAAGGATTTCTGGCGCCGTTGCCGGGAAATCTACGCAAAAAGTCAACATACCAAGTACCCATCACAATCCCTATCTCCCGCATTACATTATTTGCCATTTGCCTCTCGTTTTCCTCTCCCCCCAATTCACCCTTGTCGTTTTATTCGCCTTCTCTCTCTATCCTCCCTCTCTATTTGCCTCTTTTTGCCCGTTTGCTTTTGTTTGCTCGTGTGTTAGATTGCTTGCTTGTCGCGATGGCTCAACCGAGATTTGGTGATTTTCACCTTAAAAGGTTAGAGGAGATCGAAACCAATGTTAGGAAGTTTATGGTTTTGCAATTTGAGCATAATAATTTCTTTAGAAACGAGCTTAAGGAACAAAAAAGTTTTATGAGTTATATGAATAAAGAGCTTGACGATATGTCTAAAGAATTTGAGGGTATAAGATCCCAAATTGCTCGTCTAGAAAAAATGACTGCTGAAATTTCGGACATGCAAGCCACCTTAGTTAATAAGATGGCTGCTAAACCGGATACCTATGAAAATCAAGATGAAGATCTAAAAGTTATTGATGTGTCTCCTATTAAATCTTTATTTTGCAATATGAATCTTGATGAGACTGAATATGATCTTCCTTTACCTAGAAGGCGTTCTAAAAATTCGGAGTGTTTAGATCTTAATGATGAAATTGATGAAAGTGGGATTGAAAGAAATAAAAATTTAGATGTTGCTAAACCCACTATATTGGGTTTCATGGAATTTAATTATGAAAGTTGTTCTTTAATTGATTGTATTTCCTTGTTGCAATCCGTGCTAAATTCTCCACATGCTTATAGTCAAAATAAAGCCTTTACCGAACATATTGTTGATGCCTTGATGCAATCTTATGAAGAAAAACTTGAGTTGAAAGTTTCTATCCCTAGAAAACTCTATGATGAGTGGGAACCAACTATTAAAATTAAAATTAAAGATCATGAGTTTTATGCTTTGTGTGATTTGGGTGCTAGTGTCTCTACTATTCCCAAGACTTTGTGTGATCTACTAGATTTCCGTAACTTTGATGATTGCTCTCTATACTTGCATCTTGCGGATTCCACTATTAAGAACCCTATGGGAAGGATTAATGATGTTCTTATTGTTTCAAATAGGAATTATGTGCCCGTAGATTTCATTGTTCTTGATATAGATTGCAATCCTTCTTGCCCTATTATTCTTGGTAGACCTTTCCTTAGAACGGTTGGTGCGATTATTGATATGAAGGAAGGGAATATTAGATTTCAACTTCCATTAAAAAAGGGCATGGAACAATTTCCAAGAAAGAAAATAAAATTACCATATGAAACTATCATGAGAGCCACTTATGGATTGCCTACCAAAGATGGCAATACCTAGATCTATCCTCGCTTTTATGCCTAGCTACGGGCGTTAAACGATAGCGCTTGTTGGGAGGCAACCCAATTTTATTTTTATTCCTTGCCTTTTGCTCCTGTTTAGTAATAAATAAATTATTTAGCCTCTCTTTTGGTTGTGTTTTTTTGTTTAATTAGTGTTTGTGCCAAGTAGAATCGTTGGGAAGACTTGGGGAAAGTCTTGTTGAACTTGCTGTAAAAAACAGAAACTTTAGCGTTCACGAGAACTGCTGTCATTTTTATTTGAGGAGTGCTATTTAGTTAATTATTTTTGAAGATGATTAATATATAAATTCCTCATGTACAGAAATTTATTTTAGAATTTTTGGCATTCCAGATATTGCGCTAGATACAGATTACTACAGACTGTTCTGTTTTTGACAGATTCTGTTTTTCGTGTGTTGTTTGCTTATTTTGATGAATCTATGGCTAGTAAAATAGTTTATAATACATAGATAAGTTGAAATACAGTAGGTTTAACACCAATATAAATAAATAATGAGTTCATTACAGTACCTTGAAGTGGTCTTTTGTTTTCTTTCGCTAACGGAGCTCACGAGTTTTCTATTTTGAGTTTTGTGTTGTGAAGTTTTCAAGTTTTGGGTGAATTCTTTTGATGGATCATGGAACAAGGAGTGGCAAGAGCCTAAGCTTGGGAATGCCCATGGCACCTCCAAGATAATCCAAGGACACCAAGAAGTCAAAGCTTGGGGATGCCCCGGAAGGCATCCCCTCTTTCGTCCACTTCCATCGGTAATTTACTTGGAACTATATTTTTATTCACCCACATGATATGTGTTTTGCTTGGAGCTTCTTGTATTATTTGTGTCTCTGTGTCTTAGTATGCCAAAATCATCTTTGATGTACACACCTTTTGAGAGAGCCATACATGAATTAAAATTTGGTAGAATACCCTATGTGCTTCACTTATATCTTTGAGCTAAGTAGTTTTGCTATATGTGCTTCACTTATATCTTTTGACCGTTATAATTTTTCTCTATGTGCTTCACTTAGATCTTTAAGAGCACGGTGGTGGATTTGTTTTAAAGTAACTATTGATCTCTCATGCTTCACTTAAATTATTTTGAGAGTCTCTTAATAGCATGGTAATTTGCTTAATAATAATATGCTTGATATTCAAGATTTGTGAAATTTTCTTTTGAAGAAAAGATTGAAGCATGATAATTGTTTTGAGATATGGAGGTGATAATATTAAAGTCATGCTAGTTTAGTAGTTGTAAATTTAAATAATACTTGTGTTAAGGTTTGTGATTCCTGTAGCATGCACGTATGGTGAACCGTTATGTGATGAAGTCGGAGCATGATTTATTTATTGATTGTCTTCCTTATGAGTGGCGGTCGGGGACAAGCGATGGTCTTTTCCTACCAATCTATCCCCCTAGGAGCATGCGCGTAATACTTTGCTTTGATAACTTCTAGATTTTTGCAATAAGTATATGAGTTCATTATGACTAATGTTGAGTCCATGGATTATACGCACTCTCACCCTTCCACCTTTGCTAGCCTCTCTAATACCACGCACCTTTCGCCGGTATCATACACCTACCGTATACCTTTCTCAAAACAGCCACCATACCTACCTATTATGGCATTTCCATAGCCATTCCGAGATATATTGCCATGCAACTTTCCACCGTTCCGTCCATGACACACTCCATCATTGTCATATTGCATATCCCGGTACACCGCCGGATGCATTCACATAGAGTCATATTTTGTTCTAAGTATCGAGTTGTAATTGTTGAGTTATAAGAAAAATAAAAATGTGATGATCATCATTATTAGAGCATTGTCCCAGTGAGGAAAGAA
Source organism: Triticum urartu (assembly GCF_003073215.2). Taxonomy (NCBI): domain Eukaryota; kingdom Viridiplantae; phylum Streptophyta; class Magnoliopsida; order Poales; family Poaceae; genus Triticum; species Triticum urartu. The sequence continues at coordinate 267,065,877 of NC_053028.1, forward strand.
TGATGGAGACTATGATTCCCCCATAAGTCGGGATGAGACTCCAGACGAAAAATAAAAAAAGGCCAAAGAAGCCCAAATAAAAAGAGGCCACAAAAAAAGGGGAAAAGGCCCAAATAAAAAATAAAAAAATGAAATGAGCGAAAAAGAGAGAAGGGACAATGTTACTATCCTTTTACCACACTTGTGCTTCAAAGTAGCACCATGATCTTCATAGTAGAGAGTCTCTCATGTTATCACTTTCATATACTAGTGGGAATTTTTCATTATAGAACTTGGCTTGTATATTCCAATGATGGGCTTCCTCAAAAATTGCCCTAGGTCTTCATGAGCAAGCAAGTTGGATGCACACCCACTTAGTTTCTTTTTGAGCTTTCATATACTTATAGCTCTAGTGCATCCGTTGCATGGCAATCCCTACTCACTCACATTGATATCTATTGATGGGAATCTCCATAGCCCGTTGATACGCCTAGTTGATGTGAGACCATCTTCTCCTTTTTGTCTTCTCCACAACCACCATTCTATTCCACCTATAGTGCTATATCCATGGCTCACGCTCATGTATTGCATGAAGATTGAAAAAGTTAGAGTATGAAACAATTGCTTGGCTTGTCATCGGGGTTGTGCATAATTTAAATACTTTGTGTGGTGAAGATGGAGCATAGCCAGACTATATGATTTTGTAGGGATAACTTTCTTTGGCCGTGTTATTTTGAGAAGACATAATTGCTTTATTAGTATGCTTGAAGTATTATTATTTTTATGTCAACATAAACTTTTGTCTTGAATCTTTCTAATCTGAATATTCATACCACAATTAAGAAGATTTACATTGAAATTATGCCAAGTAGCACTCCGCATCAAAAATTCTCTTTTTATCATTTACCTACTCGAGGACGAGCAGGAATTAAGCTTGGGGATGCCTGATACGTCTCCAACGTATCTATAATTTTTGATTGCTCCATGCTATATTATCTACTATTTTGGACTATATTGGGCTTTATTTTCCACTTTTATATTATTTTTGGGACTAACCTATTAACTGGAGGCCCAGCCCAGAATTGATGTTTTTTGTCTATTTCAGTGTTTCGGATAAACGGAATATCAAACGGAGTCCAAACGGAATAAAATCTTCAGGAACGTGATTTTCTCACCGAACGTAATCTAGGAGACTTGGACCCTGCTCCAAGGAACAAAAGAGGCGGTCACGAGGGTGCCCCCCCTAGGGCGCGCCCCCCTGCCTCGTGGGCCCCTCATTGCTCCTCCGGCGTGCTTCTTCCTTCTATATATACACACGTACCCCCAAACAATCAGAATAGGAGCCAAAAACCTAATTCCACCGCCGCAATTTTCTGTATCCACGAGATCCCATCTTGGGGCCTGTTCCGGAGCTCCGCCGGAAGAGGGTCGTCATCACGGAGGGCTTCTACATCATCATAGCCTCTCCGATGAAGTGTGAGTAGTTTACCTCAGACCTTCGGGTCCATAGTTAGTAGCTAGATGGATTCTTCTCTCTCTTTGAATCTCAATACAAAGTTCTCCCCCTCTCTTGTGGAGATCTATTCGATGTAATCTTCTTTTTGTGGTGTGTTTGTTGAGATCGATGAATTGTGGGTTTATGATCAAGTCTATCTATGAATAATATTTGAATCTTCTCTGAATTCTTTTATGTATGATTGGTTATCTTTGCAAGTCTCTTCGAATTATCCATTTGGTTTGGCCAACTAGATTGGTAGTTCTTGCCATGGGAGAAGTGCTTAGCTTTGGGTTCGATCTTGCGGTGTCCTTACCCAGTGACAGAAGGGGCAGCAAGGCACGTATTGTATCTTTGCCATCGAGGATAACAATATGGAGTTTATTTCATATTGCATGAATTTATCTCTCTACATCATGTCATCTTGCTTAAGGCGTTACTCTGTTTTTAACTTAATACTCTAGATGCATGCTGGATAGCGGTCGATGAGTGGAGTAATAGTAGTAGATGCAGAATCGTTTCGATCTACTTGTCACGGACGTGATGCCTATATACATGATCATGCCTAGATATTCTCATAACTATGCTCAATTCTGTCAATTGCTCAACAGTAATTTGTTCACCCACCGTAGAATACTTATGCTCTTGAGAGAAGCCACTAGTGAAACCTATGGCCCCCGGATCTATTCTCATCATATCAATCTCCATTACTTTAATCTTGCTTTGCTTTTTACTTTGCTTTTACTTTTTTACTTTGCATCTTTATACCAAAAATACCAAAAGTATTATATCTATCACGACTCAGATTGGAGACTGAGGCGGCCGGTGATTTGAGGTGGGCGTGGCCGGAGTGGCGATTGGAGCGCGAAGTCTGGAGGTAAAAGCCTACATCCTACTTCATTGATATTGATGATGATGATCACAATTACACGGGTGCTCTAAATCGAGAGCTCTAGACTTGTTTGTCTAACCCTAACTTATCAAAACTTGTCAAAAACTCTCCCTCTTGGGGTGCCCTACCCCTTCTTATATATGTTGAAGGGGGCGGATTACATGACTAGTCCTATTAGCATTAGGATTACTCTATTACAAGTGGAGTTCTAGTCTTGCTTCCTTTGTAAGGGAATATTCCTTATGCTTTCCTCTTAAGCCAGCCTGCCATAACGTAAGCTGGCCTTCCTTGAACTGCCTACTGGGCCTCCGGGTCTTGTCGCTCCTCTAACCCGCTGGTCGGTTAATCAATGAGTCACCTAGCTCGGCCGGGTCATCAGTGAGTGGAGAGATCCGGGCGGGTCACTTAGTGAGTCGCCAAGTCAGGGCGGGTCACCAGTGAGTCACCAAGTCCGGCCGGGTCATACATCCAGCCGGGTCATACCGCGGGGTATATCCCCGACACTATGGTTAATGAAAAGATAGATCAATATTCCACTAGAATTGATAAAATTGAGGATATTATTACCAACCTAGGGTCTGCCTTTTCTTCTGTGAAAAATACTCCTCCTAATGCTAAGATTGCCAAATTTATGTATGTTCCTAAAAATAAGGGTGAAACCTCTAGTAAGGGAAGTGTGGATCTCAAATCCATAAGTGTTCACCCCAACTTTCTCACTATCCTTAAGGAACCTTTTGCTACAAATAATTTTCTTGATTTAGTGCCTAGGAGTTTGATAATTAATAAAAATAAAGAAACTCCTAAGAGTTATAGGTGTCTTATTGAAGAATTGCCTACCAAAGATGGCAATACCTAGATCTATCTTCGCTTTTATGCCTAGCTAGGGGCGTTAAACGACAGCGCTTGTGGGAGGCAACCCAATTTTATTTTTATTCCTTGCTTTTTGCTCCTGTTTAGTAATAAATAATTTACCTAGCCTCTGTTTTGGTTGTGTTTTCTGTGTTTAAGTAGTGTTTGTGCCAAGTAGAACCATTGGGAAGACTTGGGGAAAGTCTTGTTGATCTTGCTGTAAAAAACAGAAGCTTTAGCGCTCACGAGAACTGCTGCCATTTTTATTTGGAGAGTGCTATTTAGTTAATTATTTTTTAAGATTATTAATAGATAAATTACTCACGTCCAGCAATTTATTTTAGAATTTTTGGGGTCCTATAAGTTTGCTTTGGTTACAGATTACTACAGACTGTTCTGTTTTTGACAGATTCTGTTTTTTCATGTGTTGTTTGCTTATTTTAATGAATCTATGGCTAGTAAAAGAGTTTATAAACCATATAGAAGTTGAAATACAGTAGGTTTAACATCAATATAAATAAATAATGATTTCATTACATTAACTTGAAGTGGTGTTTTGTTTTCTTTCGCTAACGGAGCTCATGAGATTTTTCTGTTAAGTTTTGTGTTTGTGAAGTTTTCAAGTTTTGGGTAAAGATTTGATGGATTATGGAACAAGGAGTGGCAAGAGCCTAAGCTTGGGGATGTCCATGGAACCCCCAAGATAATCTAAGGACACCTAAAATCCAAAGCTTGGGGATGCCCCAGAAGGCATCCCCTCTTTCGTCTACTTCTATCGGTAACTTTACTTGGAGCTATATTTTTATTCGCCATATGATATGTGTTTTGCTTGGAGCGTCTTGTATGATTTGAGTCTTTACTTTTTAGTTTACCACAATCATCCTTTCTGTACACACCTTTTGAGAGAGACACACATGAATTAGAATTTATTAGAATACTCTATGTGCTTCACTTATATCTTTTGACCTATATAGTTTTTGCTTTAGCGCTTCACTTATATCTTTTAGAGCACGGTGGTGGTTTTATTTTATAGAAATAATTGATCTCTCATGCTTCACTTATATTATTTTGAGAATCCTTCAGAACAACGTGGCAATTATAAAAAATTTCATAAAAGTGCATTGAATACTAAGAGAAGTTTGATAGTTGATGATTGTTTTGAGATATGGAGATGGTGATATTAGAGTCATGCTAGTTGAGTAGTTGTGAATTTGATAAATACTTGTGTTGAAGTTTCTGATTCCCATATCATGCACGTATGGTGAATCGTTATGTGATGAAGTTGAAGCATGATTTATTTATTTATTGCCTTCCTTATGAGTGGCGGTCGGGGACGAGCGATGGTCTTTTCCTACCAATCTATCCCCCTAGGAGCATGCGCGTAGTACTTTGTTTGGATAACTAATAAATTTTTACAATAAGTATGTGAGTTCTTTATGACTAATGTTGAGTCCATGGATTATACGCACCCTCACCCTTCCACATTTGCTAGCCTCTCTAGTACCGCGCAACTTTCGCCAGTACCATAAACCCACCATATACCTTCCTCAAAACAGCCACCATACCTACCTATTATGGCATTTCCATAGCCATTCCGAGATATATTGCCATGCAACTTTCCACCATTCCGTTGTTATGACACGCTTCATCATTGTCATATTGCTTTGCATGATCATGTAGTTGACATCGTATTTGTGGCAAAGCCACCGTTCATAATTCTTTCATACATGTCACTCTTGATTCATTGCATATCCCGGTACACCGCCGGAGGCATTTACATAGAGTCATATTTTGTTCTAAGTATTGAGTTGTAAGTAAAAAGAAGTGTGATGATCATCATGATTAGAGAATTGTCCCAGTGAGGAAAGGATGATGGAGACTATGATTCCCCCACAAGTCGGGATGAGACTCCGGACAAAAAAAAGAGGCCAAAAGAAGAAAAAAAAAAGAAGGCCCAAATTAAAAAAAATAAAAATGAGAGAAAAAGAGAGAAGGGACAATGTTACTATCCTTTTTCCACACTTGTGCTTCAAAACAGCACCATGATCTTCATGATAGAGAGTCTCCTATGTTGTCACTTTCATAAACTAGTGGGAATTTTACATTATAGAACTTGGCTTGTATATTCCAATGATGGGCTTCCTCAAATTGCCCTAAGTCTTCGTGAGCAAGCAAGTTGGATGCACACCCACTTAGTTTCTTTTGTTGAGCTTTCATACACTTACAGCTCTAGTGCATCTGTTGCATGGTAATCCCTACTCACTCACATTGATATCTATTAATGGTCATTTCCATAGCCCGTTGATACGCCTAGTTGATGTGAGACTATCTTATCCTTTTTTTGTCTTCTCCACAACCACCATTCTATTCCACCATAGTGCTTATTTTTAATGGGCTCATTTTTACACTTTTATTATATTTTTGAGACTAACCTATTAACCGGAGGCTCGACCCAAATTGGTGTTTTTGCCTATTTTAGAGTTTCGCCGAAAAGGAATATCACAACGGAATGAAACCTTCAGGGGCGTTATTTTTGGATCAAACATGATCCAGGAGACTTGGAGTGTGCGTCAAGAAACAATCGAGGAGGCCACGAGGCAGGGGGCGCCCACCCCCTGGGCGCGCCCTCCACCCTCGTGGGCCCCTCGTTGCTCCACCGACGTACTTCTTCCTCCTATATATATCCACGTACCCCACAAACATTCAGAAGCACCACGAAAACCTAATTCCACCGCCGCAACCTTCTGTACCCAAGAGATCCCATCTTGGGGCCTTTTCCGAAGCTCCGCCGGAGGGGGCATTGATCACGGAGGGCCTCTACATCAACTCCATGGCCCCTCCGATGATGTGTGAGTAGTTTACTTCAGACCTTCGGGTCCATAGCTAGTAGCTAGATGGCTTATTCTCTCTCTTTGGATCTCAATACAAAGTTCTCCTCGATTCTCATGGAGATATATTCGATGTAATCTTCTTTTGCGGTGTGTTTTTCGAGATCCGATGAATTGTGGGTTTATGATCAAGTTTATCTATGAGCAATATTTGAATCTTCTCTGAATTCTTTTATGTATGATTGGTTTATATTTGCAAGTCTCTTTGAATTATCATTTTGGTTTGGCCTACTAGATTGATCTTTCTTGCAATGGGAGAAGTGCTTAGCTTTCGGTTCAATCTTGCGGTGCTCGATCCCAGTGACAGAAAGGGAAACAACACGTATTGTATTGTTGCCATCGAGGATAACAAGATGGGGTTTACATCATATTGCATGAGTTTATCCCTCTACATCATGTCATCTTGCTTAAGGCGTTACTCTATTCTTATGAACTTAATACTCTAGATGCATGCTGGATAGCGGTCGATGTGTGGAGTAATAGTAGTAGATGCAGAATCATTTCAGTCTACTTGTCACGGACGTGATGCCTATATACATGATCATGCCTAGATATTCTCATAATTATTCGCTTTTCTATCAATTGCTCGACAGTAATTTGTTCACCCAATGTAACGCCCCGAGACCGTTGCGCCAGGTGTCTTCTAGTTATTCGCCGTCGTTGCAATGTCATTTGCTTGCGTGCTGTATCTTGTCATGTCATCATGTGCATTGCATCATCATGTTTTCAAAACTTGCATCCATCCGGGTTCCCCCAGTTCCGTTCGTTGTCCGTTCTGAGCCCAGACACACTTGCACGCACCCGTGGCACGTCCGAGATATTATTTTATAAGTTGCCGGAAAATGTTCTCGGAATGGGATGAAAGTTGGCGTGTGGTCTTATTATAGTGTAGATAGACCGCCTGTCAAGTTTCATCGCATTCGGAGTTCGTTTGACGCCCCAACGATTAACTATAGCGACAATATAGTCGGTCAAACGTCGGACGTTTTCGGTCTCCGGAAACAGTCGCCGGGCTCCCTCTCTTCTCTTCTCTCAGCTCGAGACTGTCTACACAGCTCTCTACCTACCGCCAGTTCCAACCTAACCTCTCTCGTCAACCCGCACCCCCCCCCCTCGCACGCGTCCGAGAGTTGTCCCGAACCCGACCCGGACTGTCGCCACCGCTGTGTCTGGATCATCCCCAAACATCTACAAAACGTCTCCATTTTTCTTTTTAGGCTTCCTAACCTAGTTTTCTTGAACCGTCCGATTTTGATCGGATGATCCAAAATACTCCCTCCTATCTCCATTCTAGTATATATATATCAGTCAAACCCTAAAATTTAGGAGCCTTGTCCCATCGATCCCTCTCGGCCGCCGCCACTAATCCTCTTGGGATCCCCTCACTCAATCTCCCTCGATCCCATCGCCCAGCCAACCAGAGTTGCACCCCTCCCAGATCCATTCCACCCGCAGCCAGCCTCCTTCCCGAGCGCCTCCTCGCCTGAAACCGTCCTCGCTGCCCGGATCCGTTCCCCAGGTCGCTGGACCTCCCTGCAAGGGTCGCCGTAGGCGGCCACAGGCCCAGTGCCATGCATCGCGGCCTCTCCTGTTGCTACCGCTGCTCTGCTCGATCATAGACGATGAGCACCCGCCCGAGATAGCAGCGCCGTTGACCGTGCGTGTGGGCCGCATCAGCATCAAGTCACTCTTGCGCCAGCCCCTGCCTCGTCGACCTCCCGAGCTGGCCGGTCTCCGTCTTCTCGTTCGCACCGAGCCGGCGAGATATCTAGGTCATGGCGCCGTCCCTCTCCACCTTCTCTTTCCTTTCCTCCTCGCGCTGCTCTTCCCTGACCTTCCGCCTCGTCTCGTTTCTTTGTCACAGTGAACCAGTGCCATGGCTGCCCGGGGCCTTCTTCTGCCGCGATTCAGCTCCGTCCTCCACGCTCGACGAAGCCTGCACTGCTGCGTGCCTGCATCCGCGACGAGGACGATGTCGATGGCTCCTGCTTCCTCTACAGCACCCGTCCCCTACGTTTAACCGTGCGCCTCCTGCCTCCCGAACGCAGCAGGAGGTCCGCCGCATCCGGCCACGCCGCTGGCAAGCCCCTGCTTCCTTGCTCGCCGGTGTCCTCCTCATCTTAACGCAGATCCGCGCCTCCATCCGTTCCCTGCACTGCCTCGTCACCGGAGTAGAAGCCCCATCCGTCGCCATTTCCTGACTGCGACCTCTGCCTTGACCCGCCCATGTTTCGTCCGAGGAGGAGGACGAGCCCGCTTTCATCCAGTCGCGTTGACCGCACCCCTGCTTTGCCTCTTTCGCAGCGCCTCCTAGGCCCAGCTGCAACCTCCGCCAGCCCAAGCCGGCCTGCGGCACCGAACCAAGCCGGCCCATCTTCTCCTCTCCTTCGACCCATCGCTCTCGCAGCCTGCAACCAGCTCCAGCGACTGGGCCGAGGCCCATGGTGAGCTCCCGAGTGCCCACCAGATTCACCTGCATCTTTTTTTCCGTTCTGGTGATTTTAACATTATCCAGAGACTAACTAGTTTTACAGGAAGCCCCTTAAACTTCATGCATATTTTAACTCACAAACTAAGCATCACATGTAAAAACTTAATATATGAAACTTGCTTAGAATTTTGTCTAGTTTCATAATTTGCCATTTTCATCCATGCTTAAAATGTATAAAATGTTGTTTGCTTAAATTTTCTCCTATGGTATGTTAAAATGCTTTATTTCATAACTAAATAACCATAGCTCCAAACCTAATAAACTTTATATGTAAATGAGGTAGAAAATGCCTAGTTTAACATGGTGGCATCACTTTGCATGTTTAACAACTCTAAAATTGTGTTTAGGGCAGAACATTACCAAACCTAATATATGCATATGGGGATTTATCGGAATTGTTGTTTTGTTGTTCCGGCCTCATTTAAACTTGCCTAGATTAGATAGTTTCATCATGCTTCACCTCTTGCCATGCTAACAACATATAATCTTGTTGGGTACATAAACGAGAGAGAACTAAATAAGTCATGTGGTGTTTTCTTCAATATGCAACTCCGTTGCATAATGAGCTCCCCTTAATTTGTAGGATTGTTTGTGCACTTTGCCATGCCATGCCTCATTAAACCGGACATGCATCATACTTGTTTGCGCATCGTGCCATGCTTATGTGGTGGTTATTTACCATGTTGTTTGCTTCTTTCCAGTATGCTTCTTCGGGTTGGTACCGATAACGTCGCGTTTGTGAGGACCCGTTCGACTACGCCCGTTTGTCTTCTTCATGGACTAATTCTTCTTCCTTGCGGGATTTCAGGCAAGATGACCATACCCTCGAAATCACTTCTATCTTTGCTTGCTAGTTGCTCGCTCTTTTGCTATGCCTATGCTGCGATACCTACCACTTGCTTATCATGCCTCCCATATTGTTGAACCAAGCCTCTAACCCACCTTGTCCTAGCAAACCGTTGTTTGGCTATGTTACCGCTTTGCTTAGCCCCTCTTATAGTGTTGTTAGTTGCAGGTGAAGATTGGAGTTTGTTCCATGTTGGAACATGGATATTTTGTTGGGATATCACAATATCTCTTATTTAATTAATGCATCTATATACTTGGTAAAGGGTGGAAGGCTCGGCCTTATGCCTGGTGTTTTGTTCCACTCTTGCCGCCCTAGTTTCCGTCATATCAGTGTTATGTTCCTGGATTTTGCGTTCCTTACGTGGTTGGGTTATAATGGGAACCCCTTGATAGTTTGCCTTGAATAAAACTCCTCCAGCAATGCCCAGCCTTGGTTTTACATTTTGCCACCTATCCTTTTCTTTCCCTTGGGTTCTGCAGACTCAAGGGTCATCATTATTTTAACCCCCCCCCCGGGCCAGTGCTCCTCTGAGTGTTGGTCCAAGCTAGAGCCCCTTGCAGTGCCACCTTGGGGAAACTCGAGGGCTGGTTTTAGTTGTACGGACTGCTCATCTGAGTGTGCCCTGAGAACGAGATATGTGCAGCTCCTATCAGGATTTGTCGGCACATTCGGGCGGTGTTGCTGGACTTGTTTTACCATTGTCGAGGATGTCTTGTAACCGGGATTCCGAGCCTGGTCGGGTCTTCCCGCTAGAAGGAATATCCTTCGTTGACTGTGAGAGCTTGTGATGGGCTAAGTTGGGACACCCCTGTAGGGATTTGAACTTTCGAAAGCCGTGCCCGCAGTTATGGGCAGATGGGAATTTGTTAACGTCCGGTTGTAGAAAACCTGAAGTTGACCTTAATTAAAATGCATCAACCACGTGTGTAACCGTGATGGTCTCTTTTCGGCGGAGTCCGGGAAGTGAACACGGTGTTGGAGTTATGTTTAACGTAGGTTGCTCTAGGATCACTTCTTGATCATAGTTTCTCGATCATGCTTTGCCTTCTCTTCTCGCTCTCATTTGCGTATGTTAGCCACCATATATGCTAGTCGCTTGCTGCAGCTCCACCTCATACTTTTACCTTACCCATAAGCTTAAATAGTCTTGATCGCGAGGGTGTGAGATTGCTGAGTCCCCGTGACTCACAAATACTTCCAAAACCAGCTTGCAGGTGCCGCTGAGTCCGTGCAGGTGACGCCACTGAGCTCAGGAGGAGCTCGATGAAGATCTTGTCCTTTGTGTTGTTCCGTTTCTAGTTGATCAGTAGTGGAGCCCAGTTGGGGTCGATCGGGGGACCTTGTCGCTTTGGGGGTTCTTCTTTTATTTTGGTTCCGTAGTCGGACCTTGATTGTATCTGGATGGTGTAATGCTTTATTCATGTAATTGTGTGAAGTGGCGATTGTAAGCCAACTATGTATCTTTTCCCTTATATATTACATGGGTTGTGTGAAGATTACCTCACTTGCGACATTGCTTTCAATGCAGTTATGCCTCTAAGTTGTGCTTCGACACGTGGGAGATATAGCCGCATCGAGGGCGTTATACCCACGGTAATACTTATGCTATCTTGAGAGAAGCCACTAGTGAAACCTATGGCCTCCGGGTCTATTCTCCATCATACAAGTTTCCCATCTACTTTATTTTGCAATCTTTACTTTCAATCTATATCATAAAAATACCAAAAATATTTATCTTATTATTATTATCTCTATCAGATCTCACTCTTGCAAGTGGCCGTGAAGGGATTGACAACCCCTTTATCACGTTGGTTGCGAGGTTCTTATTTGTGTGTGTAGGTACGAGGTGACTCGCGCGTGGTCTCCTACTGGATTGATACCTTGGTTCTCAAAAACTGAGAGAAATACTTACACTGCTTTACTGCATCACCCTTTCCTCTTCAAGGGAAAACCAACGCAGTGCTCAAGAGGTAGCACCCGCTTAATTTATACATGCAAATGTATGCACATGCAGGTACCACTGGATCTTATTAATCATTAAAATTGATGAAGGAATAGTTGAAGTACTGGACTGACTACTTGAAGAACCTAAAGACTACTCAATCGTGAAGGGGATATGCAACAGGTAATTTCAATCATTATTGACCTATATGTCCACCTCTTCAGTTCGTCATGTCCTGATATTAACTAATTAATAACTCCTTTATTCATTTTCTTTACCGGCGGGCAGGGCTTGGCAAAAGTTCATCAAAGCGGTTCCAGGCCCGTTCAAAGAAAAGCTGCATTGGTTTCAACCCAAGGTAAGTAATTTTAAGTACTACTAGCTAGCTACCATCTCTTTAATTCTAGTTTCAATACCATTAATTATCATGCTTGATTAATTAGTATCTGATTGAATTCTATTCTCGTAAAGGCCATGAAGCAGGCGTCGGGGACTGGTTTATGTGCATACTACATTTTCTAGAACATTCGCATGATGGCGTCCGAAAGGACCAGAAATGCTAGACAGCGATGAGTACGTTTGCCAGAACACTATTCACAATTTTTACATCATTATCAGTATCTAATCACACAACTAATACATGCATATTAATCTCCTTCTTAAAAGTTCTCTGAGGTGCAAGAGAAGCTCCTACCAATGGAGCGTGTACGAGCAATTGGAGACGAAATAGTGGGATTTTTGCTCGACCATGTCATAGATCCCACAGGAGAATTCCATTACCCGCTACTGCCGCTATCATAATAATGCCTCCATTTAGGAGAAATTGTATATACCAAATTGTATATATATATATATACGTGTGTATGTGTGAATGATGGTGCGAGACATTCGATGATATATATATATGATCGGTTCTATGAGAAATTCTATTTATATATATGCATAACATGTACAATATGTAGTATCGTAAAATACCAGCAAATGAAAAATAATTAAATGGAAAACACAAAATTAAAGAAAAAAGAAATCATGAATCCAAAACCCCCCAAAACTTCTAGTACCGCTTGGTGTTACCAACAGGTACTAAAGGTCTCCCCGCCCCCGGCGCTGGCTCGTGCCACGTGGTGGTCCTTTAGCGGCGGTTCATGCTGAATCAGTACTAAGGAGGGGGGGCTTTAGTCCCCTCCCTTTAGTGCCGGTTGCAGAACCGGCAATAAAGGGCCTTACGAACCGGTCCTATAGCCTGGTTCTGCATTAGTGTTACATTAAAAATATAACATGAATAATTTATTTATTTTTACAATGGCTACTTGTAAGTCGCCTGAAAATAGTTGTTGGGTCAGTCCATTTTGGAAGGAAGGAAGGAAGAAGTAGTTGTTGGCTCGCTAGAGAAGCCCTGTGGGTCTATCTTAGGGTGGCAGGCGACCCCATTATCTATCTCAGGGGTGTTAGGGTGGGGCTGTAAGTTTGACGGGAAAAAAATGGTTCATGCCCGGGGTTAGAGTTATGGCGGCGGGGTGGGGGGAAGGAGGAAGGGGGGCACGTCGGTGGGCGGCAATTGGTGGTGGTGGGGGGGTTAGCAGATGGTTAGGCCGGCGTTGGCTGGACAGTTCGAAGGAAGAAGACGGCGGTCTGGAGGTTGAAGACGCGCATCTGGCCCTTACTTTCCAGTAGACCGCTGGAGACCAATCGACTGATCAAAATTAAATTTACAGACGACTGGTTTCTAGTTAGTCCCTTATCTTATCGTACAAATGTGAGAATCTTTGTTAGTAAATTGATGTTCACAAATATGCATGATACTAAATCTCAATTTTGTTTATTATTTCAAAATCCATAGAAGATATATATTTGCTGTATAAATAGAGCTGAGATCAAATATTGCAATAATCAGTGCCTTCAATCTCACGCTGTATAGCTGCCATTTGTAACTTGATTAAGAAGTGTTCAAACTTCAGACTACGTGTAGTGACAAGAAAAATATATATACCATGCACGGGACATCCCGTGCATGCATTGGCTGTTGATCATGCATGATAAAGATTCGTGTTCATGCATGTCAAATGGGTCACATGAACCGGTCACTTTTTTCACACTGCTAACCTTTTTTTCATGTGTCCTCTCTCCTCTCACCAACCCATGCTTTTCCCATTGATTTAATGTTAGAATCCATTTTAGCTTTTGAACTGAAAATTTGATTTACAATTCATTTGCATATTTGTGTTCCTTAAGTTAGGACTTCAAAATAAGACCACTCTTGAATATATTTGTAAAAAAAAATCCTAAATACTTAAAAGTGCAGCTGCACTTTTTCAGGCTCCTAAGCGCATGCTCATGGACCGAACGATGCAACAGACTGATTCCATATTTGATAAACTGTCCACCCACTTATTCTATATGTGGAAAGATTCTTCAACTATAGTGCGTTGATTTTTCTTCACCTCGTCCGACCAACCCAGCGATGACGTAACGTGCATTAATTCTGGTACAAGAAAATTCAAAAAACTATAACTTTCACACCGCATGTCGGAATGATGATCCGTTTTCACCGTTGAGTTCCTTGTAACGAGCTCTTCAAAACTAGATCCCATATAAATATGTTTTGATGATTTTTTTAAAAGCAACTTTGACGCTAGATGAGGCAAGCTTAGTGCTAAACATGAGCAACTTTGATGCTAAAAGAATTGCACCATGTGTATGTGAATTCACCTAATAGCCTCCTACTTAGTTGTGTGCAATAGGTAATAGGTGGTTACATAGTCCGTTGCCTATCATACTGTGAAAGTTGCTCACCCTAAAGTGGGAAGTTGTCTAACATGGTTTCTTAGTTGTCTGCCTCAAAAACCAAGTTGCATACATCGCTACGAAGCTTCCTACGGGTGATCCGCAATTGCCTAAAATACTATGAAAGTTGTCCATCAGGGGACCTAAGTTGCCAACGCTACTGAGCGCCCGGTTGTTGGCTAGTCAGGTCGCGGGAGTTAGATGAGAAGTTGCATATGGGGTTATCAGAAGTTTCATAGAGGGGCGGATCAGACAATTGCCTACAAACCTACACAAATTCTTGATTTTTTGTCGAGTTGCCTACAAAAATCATTGAAATCTTTAGATATAATGATAGAAAACACACATGAGTTGGCTAGTCAGATCGTGACGAGCTTTTCAAAACTAAACTCCACATGGATATATTTCTTTAATATTTTTAAAAGCAACTTTGATGCTAGATGAGGCAACTTTAGTGCTAAACAGAAGCAACTTCACTCCATTAAAAATAACTAATTAGCAACAATAAGCATCTAACTAATGATACAAAACAACTTCAAAAAAGTGGTAGATAATATCACAACTTTCCTTCTACAGGAGGCAACTTTAGTGCTAAAGCAGGCAGCTTCACTACTTTCTGTGTCCTAGTTAATTTTGTTCAATTTTCTCCTAACTTCCTCGCTAGTACCTCTAAGTTGCCTACTGTTCACGCTAGTATGTCGTTGTTTGTAAATTGCCTATAATACTATGAAGTCATCTATCGGTGATCCTCTTATGTCTACTATTGCTAGTTATGGCAAGCAACATGATGGGGAATCTTGGCCGCTTCAGAGTGTTTGTATGCAAGTTAGAAAACAATGATAAATAACTTCATAGTATTGTAGGCAACTATTTTGAAAAGTTAGGCAATTGTCCAGCAATTGTAGGCAACTAATTAGCAATAGCAGGCAACTACACATCATTGGCAGGCAATTTATAGCATGTATAGGCAATTGAACATCAAGTGTAGGAACTGATCATCAACAATAAGCAATTGAGCAGTCATGATATGCAAGTTGGGATAATGTTAGCAAAATTTACAGATACACACAGTGCAGTGAAATTGCTTTGTATGTAGCACTAAAGTTGCTTATATTTTGTGTGTTTTTTCTCATTTTTTACGCAAACCAACCTAATAGTCAGTCCTATTAGGCCGAAAAGAAAGTTGCTTCCCTATAGCACTATAGTTGCCTTCATTGTACCCAAAGTTGCCCTTGAAAAAAAGTTTGACGAAACCTACTCATATAGGATCTAGTTTTGAAGAACTCGTCGTGAGAAACCTGACGTTGAAAAGGAACTGAATTTCGATGCTTGAATCAAAAGTTATGGTTTTACAACTTTTTGAACCCCTAAATAAATGCACGTGGGACATGATTTAGGCTGATTTCATTGATAGCCATGTGCCTACGGGGTTGTGGCCAAACAATTTTCTTTTCTAGTGTAGACAATTGGACACAAGGACATGTAATTACTATATACAGTTGTGCGCTCTAGGCAACAAACGAGCGCCGCGGCGCTCTCTAGCCACGTCCTATTTTTTAAGTAATATATTCAATATTAGTCTTGTTTTGAATATCTCGTCGGAATAAACACATTTGTCCAAATAAAATGTAAATCAAACTTTTGTTTCGCAAGATATCAGGCATCTAATTTGTTTACATAGAAAGAAATAAGATGACATATTTCTGGGATGGAGTTATAGAGAGAGGTGGGGCATGCATGGACCTGAGATTTTTTTTTTGAAACTATGATGATTTTTATAGCAAATTTAAAAACTATACACCCTAATGTATAAAATCAAAAGTATCACTCCGTCAGCCTACCGTTGGCCGAAGATGGACTTTTCGGCCTACCGTTGGCCGAAGAGGGACTTTTTGGCCAACTATTGGCCAAAAAGTAGTCGTTCTTCGGTCAACAATAGGCCGAAAAGTGGTCTTTGGCCAGCACATGCTCTCCTGTTTTAGAAAATTCATATCAATTAGGATTTTTAATATTTTAATTTGATTCTTTTTGCATTAGAATAGAAATTTTATGAAGTTTCTGTAGATATCAAGTTTGACTAGATTTGAAACTTTGAATTTGAATTTTCAAGAATTTGCTCAAATCACTAGATTGCCTATAATTTGAGCTAGGAGTATTTTTTTATATGATTCTTTTAATTTGAGCTATTTCTTTTAATTTTAATTGCTTTGAATTGTTTTCTTTAGTTTTTTTGACATATTCTTTTAGTTTCTGTTAAGTTAACAGTAGATATTTTATTTGTAGTATTTTTTGTATTTTATTTCTTTTATCCTTCATTTTCTTTTTCGCCGTTCTTTCCCTCCATTTTCTCCCGCTATTTTCTTTTCTGCCATTCTTTGCCGCCATTTTCTCCCGCCATTCTTTGCCGCCATTTGCTCCTGACATTTTCTTTCCCATCATTTTATTTGCCGCCATTCTCTCCTTCCATTTTCTCCCGCCATTTTCTTTCCCGCCATTTTCTTTCCCGCCATTCTCCCCTGCCATTTTGTTTCCCGCCATTCTCTCCCGTCATCTTCTTTCCCGCCATGTTCTTTCTCGCCATTTTCTCTTCTCAACTTATAAAACGAGCCTCACGGTGTCCATGACCGTAGATAACATCGTCTGACACGGTATGTGTCTCCTGCGTCGGTGCTGGTGGTGGAGTGTGAAACACTGTCTGAGAGAAGTCATAAGTGTTTACAGCTTCGTCATCATCATCGGAGAGTGTTTCACACTTATGACTTCTCTTAGAGAGTGTTTCACACTCCACATGAAGGCATCATCGTCATCCTCCGCCGATGCAGCACTCTTACCCTTTGATGATGCGGCACTATTGCCCTTTGACGATGCGGTACTCTTGCCCTTGGTGCTCGGCATGAAAATATCGTCTTCATCCTCGCTGTCTTGGGTCAATAAATAAGTATGTTCTGCTGCAGCCTTTAGGAATGCTTCACCCTTATGTTGTTGCTTCTTCCATCTTCCATGCAACCTGAGAAGTTCTTTTCGTATCTCCTCCAAGGTCCTTGCAGGCTACCCGCACCCACTTAATGTGTGAGCCAACTCATTCAGTAAGGTGTCACTACTGAGGAGTTCGTCCCATGGAACTATCCTATTGTCTATCGTGAAATTGGTGTCTAAACTCGAAAGACATTTGAACATACTAGGGTGAAAACAACTACGATCAAAAGGATAACCGGACATCTTGACGAGACTACACTGGCCTCCTTAGTGTGGCGGAAGAGAATGGCGGGAAAGAAAATGGCGAGAGAAAATGGCAGCAGAGAAAATGGCGGGAAAGAAAATGGAGGAAAAAAGATTATGGGAAAGTATAGTTTTTTCATGTATAAAACGGCAATGGTTGTACAGGATTTATAAGGCACTTTTAAATATAAACTCCTATCAAGCTCAAAGTTTTCTAGTAGGATAAAAGAAATAAAATACAAAAAAATACTACAAATAAAATAGCTACTGATAAATTAACAGAAACTAAAAGAATATGTCAAAAAAGCTAAAGAAAACAATTTAGAGTAATTAAAATTAAAAGAAATAGCACAGAACCTATAAAACACCAAAACAGAACTGTTTTCATAAAAATCTAATTTTAAATAATCCTAAAATTTGCCAATTAATTACTACTGATAAACAAAGTCACAAAGAACCACTAGCAAGAAAGAATCATCTAAAAAATACCCCTAGCTCAAATTATAGGCAATCTAGTGATTTGAGAAAATTCATGAAAATTCAAATTCAAATTTTCAAATCTAGTCAAACTTGATATTTACAGAAACTTCATAAAATTTATAATCTAATGCAAAAAGAATCAAATTAAAATACTAAAAATCCTAATTGATATGAATTTTTTAAAACAGAAGAGTAGGTGTTGACCGAAGACCACTTTTTGGCCTACCATTGACCGAAGACCACTTTTTGGCCAACGGTTGGCCGAAAAGTTCTCTTTGGCCAATGGTTGGCCGAAGAGGGTTCGGCCAACAGTAGACCGAAAAGTCCCTCTTCAGCCAACAGGAGGCCAACAGGGCGATACTTTTGATTTTTATGCATTAAGGTGTATAGTTTCGAATTTGCTATAAAAATTATCATAGTTTCAAAAAAAAATCCTGGACCTGACACTACAAATGGTTCTGACACACAACCTGACCACGGCGCAGAACATGCACGGGATAACTCGTGCATGGCAGATGATCCGCTCTCGTGTTGTCAAACTGACTAACCTGGATGGAGCAAGCAAGCTTAACGAATACGAACAGTACAAAAAAATTTGTGAGAGGAAATACGAACAGTACAATAACTAGCCAGCGTGCTAGGACTATGCCGTGGTCCTAGCCGGTGGTGGGACCACCACCTCGACGGCTTCCGGCCGACGATCCTGCTGGCCATGCCGATCAGCATGCCTATGGATATCCAGCTCTGTGCCGGCCCACACCTCCATGTCCTCGTCGGTGTCGGTGGTCGCCGGGCTGTGGTGGTGGTGGTGGTGGTGGTGCGCCACGCAGCCGTCCTTGAGGCACCGCACCAGGGCACAGATGAGCAGCCTCACCGCGACGACGGCTGCGACGACGATGAGCACAGCGAGGAAGTAGTCCAGCGCCGTCCGGTGGATGTGCTGGCACTCGGCGACGCCCATGCACACCATTGTCAGGCGCAGTTCATGCAGTCATGCATAGCAGCTCGCTGCGATCGAGCTGGCTATATAAGATGAGATAAGTTGAGAGAGAGAAGGGATTCCTTGCTTGGCTTGGGGCAGCGGAGAGGATGGAGATGGTTGCACCTCTGCCGAGCTGTGCCTTCCTTTGGGCTTCTTTTTTATTTTTGGAAGATCCTTGGAGCTTTTGGAATGTGGTTGCATATTTGGACGGTGACTGATCAATGGCTTTTTCTTCAAAGTGCTCGTGGAGTGGGCTCAGGTGCAGCTTGAGCTGCAAGGGACTGCGACATTGGCGATGCAGCTCCAGAGCTGAGCAATGTAACAAGTACAGTGTCTGAAAGTTGATATAATCCAACCAAGATTTGCCGGTTTATATATACGATAAAGCGGTTGCAATTGTAAGAGCGCGAGAAAACTAGCCTGTTCATAGGAAGCGAAATCTTACATCACTGGAAGGTTTTCTCTGGCATCTAACATTCATCTATACAGACGCTTAAACTCTGGCAAAGTATCGAAAACCACCTAGTGAAGGCAATACCACCACCACCCTATCCATACCATTCCTTGGGCGCTTGTTGAAAATGACACTTCCACAAATTGCTAATCCAGAGTTATGTGAAAACCTTGATCATCATATTTGTACCAAAGAAAGCACCGGTGAAGCTTGACGAATCCCGCAGCACCAAACTTATGCGCCCGAAGCAACAGATGAGCCTCTGAGCAAGAGGCAGGCGTTAATCTCATTCCATCATTTGTAGTAAACTTCAATTGGGCGGTCAAAACCAGCGACGGATCCGACCAATCTGTTGGTAATCACCTCTGCTGACCTGAATCCTACCTGCAAGCACAACTGCATGGTTTACAACGATTCTGCTGCAGGGAACTGGAAAAGAACATAGCATTAGTTGCCGATATAGAATGCACCTTATCAAGAAGTACCTCCCGGAATTTCTCAGGGTATATACAGATATATTTGAAGTTTTCTTTGGCAAACTGAAATCCACCAGAAAAAAGGACAGGATGATGTGAGTTAACTTCACCCCATGAAAGATTGAGAAGAAATAATTGTTTCATCGATGGATCGGGATTTTTGTTACTAAGAAAGATTGTGTGATCAGGGGAAACAAAAGCAGGTTGGGTGAGAGTAGACACCAACGAAAATGATGAAAGACTTTTTCAGAAAGAAAAAACACGTAAATGATGAAAGACCAGGAAGCAATTCAAACCAAGGAGTACATCTAGCTTTGAAACGAGCAAGGAACCAAAAGAACAGCTCAATGCAACATACTCATGGCTATCCTTCAGGCCTTCACAAACAGAGTTAGAGCTCTAAAGTTGAAACTACCATCTCAAGCTAAAAACAAATCATGTAGCATCAGTCATCAATCTGACAATCAGAAATTACCTCTGACACTAATCTGTTTTTCCTATACGAGGTCCAAGGTTGAGGCTCCATGATAAAAATCCCTCCCTGCAAAACAAGAGAAGCCAGCGGAAAGAAGACAAGGTATTGTTAGTTTTTCCTCTTACCACAGAGATCCAATTTAGGGACAGCAAAAGATAAATAGATACCGGTCTTAGAAGACTCCATATCTTCACAAACAAAGTGATTATGCCATCATCACCCCAGTTCAGGTGGATCCATTTTGTCACGCTCAAACTGCAAGAGAACAAAAGCACAACCAATCAAGATGACATTCAATTTGGATAGTGACTAATACAAATAAACCAAAAAATCTCTGACATGTCTCGCTTGTAAATTTGCAACTTACCACATGATGGTGTCATACTGTTCTGCATATTTGTGTTTGCTCTGTACAAAATTTTCAGACCGAAAAGAGACAATTTCAAAAAGATCAGGTTGTTCGTCCTTAGAAATATTTCCATTTGGCATTTCAGATACCACTTCTTCTGGACAGCTCTGAGCTGTGGAGTCTGACGAGTTATGGACCTTGGCACTTTCTGGAGCCACATTGCCTGTTCGAGATATCCTTCTTAAATTCCAGTTAGCAAGGTCAATCAAACCTACAAGGTTAATATCAGAATCAGTTTCATTTGACAAACCCAACACAGCTAACCATACTACATTGGGCAAGCCAAGAACACACAAACATTACGTAATACAAGGGACTATTCAATTATGGTTGATGATATTTATTGGTAATCTGTCAAATACTATTACTTAATTACGAACCATGCATCTAACATCAGAAAATTACAGAAAAACAAGTTTGACTGTCATAAATGCACATTCTGCTAAAGAACAAATTAACATTATAAATGTCATACAGAGTTTCATAATTTCAAGATAGGTTCCGTTATCAATAGAGAAACATCGAATTTGTGAACAGGATGGTGTGGGCATCAGCAAGGATGTTATGCCATTAAAAAAAATGTCCCACCAAATTCTACTTCTTTAGACTTGCAACCACAACATGCCTCACAAGCATTGTGTCAATACAATAATTACGAACTACTAGCAACACTGAGATGGTTTGGGCATATTCAGCACAGGCCTCCAGAAGCTCCGGTGCATAGTGGACGGCTAAAGCGTGCGGAGAATGTCAAGAGAGGGCGGGGTAGACCGAATTTGACATGGGAGGAGTCCGTTAAGAGAGACCTGAAGGATTGGAGTATCACCAAAGAGCTAGCTATGGACAGGGGTGCGTCGAAGCTTGCTATCCATGTGCCAGAGCCATGAGTTGGTTGCGAGATCTTATGGGTTTCACCTCTAGCCTACCCCAACTTGTTTGGGACTAAAGGCTTTGTTGTTGTTGTTGTTGTTGTTGTTGTTGTTGTTGTACTAGCAACACTGAGCTGGCATATGCAATAACCGGTCAAACAGGACTAGATTTTCTTACTGGCATTTAATGTTGTTCAGAAATGAGTATTAATGCTCTCAGCGCGCAACATTATATATATAAACACAAAATGTACATAAAGGCTGCTGAGAGACAAGCATCAATCAGATATTCAGATTGTTTTTCGAAAGATTCCAACTACCAGGTACTTCATGCACTAAAAACAAACAGTATGAAATCTGTATTACAAATATACAATATTACTTCATTAAATATTACAATAACAGTTTAAACCTTTATCGATGTCAACTCCAAGGATGCTTCGACATTCAAACTTCGTCGCTGGACAAGGTAAAGAAAATTAGAGATGAGAAACTGTGTTTGACAGGAAATTTATTTAGAACATTCTACAATATCTCTCTCTTGCAATTGTGACATCTGCCCCAAAAAAATTGTATATGTCACCTGTGATGTATTGATTTCTAGCAAATGAGTGTCAGAAGAGTCACTAAGTCATCAATGCACAGAATAATGAAGCAAAAGACCAGCTACAGCTAATTGGCATTCAGTTCTTATACGGTCAAGAGTTGTCAAATGAAAACTATGCTATTGCAGACCATTATAATAATAAGTTAACAAAGGTAGCTGACATGTTTATGTAGGGCAGTCTCAACTGTATTACAAGTGGCAACCTACAATAGATGGCACATACTCGATTAAAATTATCCTAACGTAACCATATGAATAAATCAAAGAATATTTACAATAATTAGCTAAATAATGCTTATGTTAATATGGATAAGACTTTCATATTCAACAATAGAAACTAAAACAATGTAACTGCACAGTAACAGCAGTCTGCTAATTCAAGAACAGAAGCTATTACATTGAAGTTGAAGACATGAGAATAAGACCGGAAGATCATTAACCAAACAAAACAGAACAAATTTTTTATCCCCAGAACATTACCTATACCGATTGTGACCAAACCTTGGTTGCATCCAATATCGAGACAATCCTTGCCTGCAAACCACTCCTTCTTGAATATCTCAAGGCGGGGATCTTCACCAACGTTACGATCAATCTGTTGAACATCAAAAGATTGAAGTTATCAGCTAAGATTGATTGATCCAGCCATCGAGTGTCCTTTTATCGTATGAAGTGAACTATCATGTGCAGCATAGAACAATTAAATGTCCAATCTAATGAATAGACCCTCTATCCATCTATTTGCCTCCTTAGTACAGGTGAATTTAGCATAAGCAGATCTGTGAAAACAAGTACGTGCAATTAGGCTCCATGCTTGCTTACTCCTTCTATGCCAATAGCCATTACAGTAACACCTTGGGGCATTTATTAATCAGAAACTATATTACATGTCCAATATGGGGTCAAAGGCTCAAAGCAGTGGTGATTACTGTGCCCCTGAAATTCGGCAGCCATGTCACACACAGTACCACAATGGTTGGATTGTCTAAACCAATGAAATGATGAGCTAATGGTATGGCGTAAAAGCGGCAATTTAACACCAAAATACCCAACAGATAGCGTCTATGCTGGCCTACCACAAACTAGAATCAAACAAAACAAGTATATTCATCTCACTCCAGTTTCCATTCAATACAAAAAAAAGGAACCACGGGCCCTCGTTGCAAAACTCAAGTTCTGCCAGCTCTGAGACACAAATCAACGCAGAAACCTATTAGCGCATTTCATCAAATAGTTAGGGCGCGTCCTAAGCAAAAGCTCCACCGCTTTCAGCTAAGAATCCTAGTCCGTATAAACCATCCCAGTCCCAGGAACATAGCAATCTCCAGCAAATCATTTCACCAAATAACTACACGGCATGCACAACACAATGACGATTCACCCTTTGTTAGAGAGAGGCCACAGAGTGGAGGGGAGAAGCACGGTTCAACTCACTCGGTAGCCGTAGTAGTTCCTGTAGTTTCCGTAGATGAAGGCACCTCCCTTGTTCTTCCGCTTCTTCCCTCTACCTCCGCCCCCACCACCTGCACCACCGCCGCCGCCGCCACCACCACCACCGCCGTTTCCTCCTCTTCCCTGTGCGTCGCTCTGTTTTCTCTCCGCCTCTCCTTTGGGCCCCTTGGCAGCGGAAGGTGGCTGCGCGACGCCCTCCGGCGCAGCCGTGGTGGCCATCCCCTGAGGAGGGGTGGCTCTCTTCGCCGCCGCCTTGTCTCGCTTCGCGCGGACGGTAGTGGGGAACAGCGCGCGGACGGCGAGGCGGAGGAAGAAACCCTTCGAGGCGAGAGGCTTTGCGGCGCCGACTTGAGCAGCGAAACAGAACAGACCAGCGCACCTGAAAGAAAAAGAAAAGGGAGGAAGGACACGGCGAACAGACCTAGCCAGATGGGCCGGCCCGGCACGGCCCATCCAGGCACACCTAATATACGGGCCAGCACTCATGCCATACTCCCTCAAAAAAAGGTATGGCACAACAAGTAAACGCTCCGGCCCACCGACATGTTTAGCTAGCCTTTATCTGTTTTGGGAGCTAATTTAAAACAAAACAGACGCTAGGCAACTCGCTCCCAGAATGCTCCCCCGATTGCAAGCTTCGGCCGTCGGATCTGCCCCTCTGGCTCGCTGCACCGTTGGATCTTCACTTGCACTTAAATCGTTTTTCACCTCCCAGTCATTTTCCTTGCCCAATGACGAGTGGGCTCGTCTCAAGATTGCATTGGTTGTCTCAGCAGCGGGTCATCTTCGGGCGGGTGAACCTTCCCTCGCGCGTCGCGCGTCCCGTGGCAGGGGCGAGGAGCCCATTGGACATAACCGCACCAAACCCTAGCCCACCGTCCATAGCCACCCGCTCCTTCTCACAGCCGCCGCACCATTCCTCCCTTCCTCCCCCTCCTCCTTCCCGAATCCCCACCACGGCGCCGACCTGCAGGCAAAGGGCGACAGCGGCAGCGCTCAATTAGATCTGTAGGAGAGAGAAGATGAGAGGGAGAGAGAGGAGGGAGAAAGAGAGGAAGAGGAGAGGAGGCACAACGTCGGATGGGAGAGTGGCCAACCCGGCTCACGCCGGCTGGGGCCGCACCCCTCCCCGAAGGGCGGCGATGATGGGGGGATCCGCCGGCGCCATCCAAGCTCCCGACCGACGGACTCGCTGGGTCGCCGCCCCTCCCGTGCGGCGGGAACATCCATGGCGGTGCGGGCTGGGGACCGAGCGGCGGGGCCCGTGATGCGTTTCGGTCGAGGGATTGGTCGGGCTGACGCGGGATCTTAGCCACCGTCGATGGATTTCTCGCAGCTTGGCTACCTGTTGCTTTGGATCCGGTACGATCCCCATCTCTCTCTCTCCGAGAAAAAGCTCTTTATTTGAATGACCAAGAATCCATGGTGTGCTCCTAAACTGCAAGGAACACTCCACTACGAAACTCACTTAAGCAGGCTGATAGATGATACCTTGTCTTGAGCCTATTTTCTCAAAATAATGAGAGGCTGAATGATTCAGACACAGGCTGAACCATCTTTCTCACCTCATCATTTTGTTACATTTGATTACAACCCAAACCCTATGCTGAATCAGGCGAGCTCTCGTTGCCGGATCACTGGCCAATCGTCGGGTTGGCGGCCACGTCAGTTCCGCACCGCTGCCAGCGACCGCCGTTCTGTTGCCTTGGATTCGGGTGTGGCGTTGGCTGGGAACCGTATGGTGTTTGTCTGACGTGTCGTCCGCATCGTGGGGGTTTGGTCGGTTGACTCCAGGTATGAGCAGCTCCTGAGCTTGATGGCTGGATGTGTGCACACATGTAACGGGGTATCATGGTCATGTTGCTTGGTGTGCAGAGGCAACCTCATTTTTGGACCAAAAAGAGGGGCGATGACGATGATGATTGGCTGAAACAATCATGTCTTGAGCATCAAGACAGCCTTGGCTTGTGGGACTAAACAGAGCTGAAAGAGTCGGTGTCACCGTTGGAGTTGCCCTTAAGCCTACCCTTACCTTTGTTGTAGCCTGCTCAATTTTATTGCCGGTGTTGGATGATCTGTGCCTTGGGCGGTCGTTCTGATGAGTGATACTCTGGTACCAGGTCTATTTCAACACACACGAACCCATTGACCTCCCATGTTCCTGGGGAGCGTTGCATGTCAGAAAAATTAGGGTTTGTGTCACACAAAGTTCTGCATTGACACTTAGAAAGTAAGTGAAAAGCGATATGCCATTTTTTGAGGCTATCTACAATCCCGTTAAAAGGCAACTGCTAAACACTGAAGGGCAATGGAACTCAATTTGTCAGTATCGCAGTTTGATAAATTGTATTAGTGGTATTTCTTGGATTTATATAAGAAAAACAAAAATAGCTACCTTTGTGTGAATTACAGTGCCAATGATCAGTTCTTTGTATCAGACATGAATGGACAGATTCAAGATTTCCTTTCACCTAGGCTTGGTTAGTTGGCCACTTCAATTCCCACTTTCTGTCATGTAATCTTGATGTCGATACTTCGACATTACATACAGAATATGATGCATTATGTAGAAGTTACTAATGGTCAAAAAAATTCTGGATATGACACCTGCTTACTCCTATTCACATTATGTAGAAGTTGCATAAGGCAGAACAAGAATAAGAACATTTGTCAGTTTTTTCATGTGCAGGTTCAGCAGCGGGCAATGCTCAAGACAGAGTTGGGCGCACATCATATATATACATATGTTGTCGTGTCTTAATAAATGGAGATGAGCAGAAGTAGAGATGAGATATCTATCCGACTGTCATCCTTCCAAGACTTGGGTTTGTCATCTCTGTCAGCGTCCGCCTCCGCTTCCTTTGTTGGTTGTCGTTTCTTTGTACACTGCTGTAGTTTAGAGATCATAATATATTTTCCATGGATACAATTGAATACGACACCCAATTTGCTATATAATTGTTCAGCTCTCTCTCATAGCGATTCATACAAAATATCATGCATAGTGGTCCCAGCTTAAGTAGAATATAACCATTGGATTGTTCAAACTTTGCTCGTGTTTCGCAGGGCACCATAACTCTAATCTGACATGAGCAGTGCAACCACGACAGTGAGCAGTGGAACCGCAAGATAGAGATAGATACAAGTAGAATATAACTGGTCATATTTATAAAATGATCACACTACTTATGGTGCCGGAAGAGAAGGCATCAGTGATAGTGGGCTTGGTGATGAGGGCATCAATACGAAGAGATTAATTCACAACTTTGTTCTTGATAGGTTGTACTGAAGGAAATATGCCCTAGAGGCAATAATAAAGTTATTATTTATTTCCTTGTATCATGATAAATGTTTATTATTCATGCTAGAATTGTATTAACCGGAAACATAATACATGTGTGAGTACATAGACAAACAGAGTGTCACTAGTATGCCTCTACTTGACTAGCTCGTTGATCAAAGATGGTTATGTTTCCTAACCATAGACATGAGTTGTTATTTGGTTAACGGGATCACATCATTAGGAGAATGATGTGATTGACTTGACCCATTCCATTAGCTTGCACTTGATCATTTAGTTTGTTGTTATTGCTTTCTTCATAACTTATATATGTTCCTATGACTATGAGATTATGCAACTCCCGTTTACCGGAGGAACACTTTGTGTGCTACCAAACGTCACAACGTAACTGGGTGATTATAAAGGTGCTCTACAGGTGTCTCCGAAGGTATTTGTTGGGTTGGCGTATTTTGAGATTAGGATTTGTCACTCCAATTGTCGGAGAGGTATCTCTGGGCCCTCTCGGTAATGCACATCACTCAAGCCTTGCAAGCATTGCAGCTAATAAGTTAGTTGCGGGATGATGTATTACGGAACGAGTAAAGAGATTTGCCGGTAACAAGATTGAACTAGGTATTGAGATACCGACGATCGAATCTCGGGCAAGTAACATACCGATGACAAAAGGAACAACATATATTGTTATGCGGTCTGACCGATAAAGATCTTCGTAGAATATGTAGGAGCCAATATGAGCATCCAGGTTCCGCTATTGGTTGTTGACCGGAGACGTGTCTCGGTCATGTCTACATAGTTCTCGAACCCGTAGGGTCCGCAGGCTTAAAGTTCGGTGACGATCATAATTAGGGTTTTTGTGTTTTGATGTACCAAAGGTTGTTCGGTGTCCCGGAAATGATCACGGACATGACGAGGAGTCTCGAAGTGGTTGAGACATAAAGATTGATATATTGGAAGCTTATATTTGGATATCAGAAACGTTTCAGGTGAAATCGAGATTTTACCGGAGTACCAAGGGGTTACCGGAACCCCCCGGGGGTTATTGGGCCTACATGGGCCCTAAGGGAGAAGAGGAGGGTCGGCCAGGGCAGGCCGCGCGCCCCCTCCCCCCTAGTCCGAATAGGACAAGGAAGGGGGGGCCCTTTCCTCTTTCTCCCTTCCCCCTTCCTTTTCCAACAAGGCAAGAGGGGGGAGTCCTACTCCCGGTGGGAGTAGGACTCCTCCAGGTGCACCCCTTGGGCCGGCCACACCTCCCCCTCTCCCTCCTTTATATACGGGGGCAAGGGGGCACCCCATGACACACAAGTTGATCTTCGTGATCGTTCCTTAGCCGTGTGCGGTGCCCCCTTCCACCATATTCCACCTCGGTCATATCATAGTGGTGCTTAGGCGAAGCCCTGCGTCGGTAGAACATCATCACCGTCATCACGCCGTCATGCTGACGAAACTCTCCCTCAACACTTTGCTGGATCGAAGCTCGAGGGACGTCATCGAGTTGAACGTGTGCAGAACTCGGAGGTGTCGTACGTTCGGTACTTAGATCGGTCGGATCGAGAAGACGTACGACTAGTTCCTCTACGTTGTGTCAACGCTTCCGTTGCCGGTCTACGAGGGTACGTAGACAACACTCTCCCCTCTCGTTGCTATGCATCACCATGATCTTGCGTGTGCGTAGGAATATTTTTGAATTTACTACGTTCCCCAACAGTGGCATCCGAGCCTAGGTTTTATGCGTTGATGTTATGCACGAGTAGAACACAAGTGAGTTGTGGGCGATATAAGTCATACTGCTTACCAGCATGTCATACTTTGGTTCGGCGGTATTGTTGGATGAAGCGGCCCGGACCGACATTACGCGTACGCTTATGCGAGACTGGTTCTACCGACGTGCTTTGCACACAGGTGGCTGGCGGGTGTCAGTTTCTCCAACTTTAGTTGAAACAAGTGTGGCTACGCCCGGTCCTTGCGAAGGTTAAAACAGCACCAACTTGACAAACTATCATTGAGGTTTTGATGCGTAGGTAAGAACGGTTCTTGCTAAGCCCGTAGCAGCCACGTAAAACTTGCAACAACAAAGTAGAGGACGTCTAACTTGTTTTTGCAGGGCATGTTGTGATGTGATATGGTCAAGACATGATGCTAAATTTTATTGTATGAGATGATCATGTTTTGTAACCGAGTTATCGGCAACTAGCAGGAGCCATATGGTTGTCGCTTTATTGTATGCAATACAATCGCGTTGTAATGCTTTACTTTATCACTAAGCGGTAGCGATAGTCGTGGAAGCATAAGATTGGTGAGACGACAACGATGCTATGATGGAGATCAAGGTGTCGCGCCGGTAACGATGGTGATCATGACGGTACTTCGGAGATGGAGATCACAAGTACAAGATGATGATGGCCATATCATATCACTTATATTGATTGCATGTGATGTTTATCTTTTATGCATCTTATCTTGCTTTGATTGACGGTAGCATTATAAGATGATCCCTCACTAAATTATCAAAGTATAAGTGTTCTCCTTGAGTATGCACCATTGCGAAAGTTCTTCGTGCTGAGACACCACGTGATGATCGGGTGTGATAGGCTCTACGTTCAAATACAACGGGTGCAAAACAGTTGCACACGCGGAATACTCAGGTTAAACTTGACGAGCCTAGCATATAAAAGATATGGCCTCAGAACACGGAGACCGAAAGGTCGAGCGTGAATCATATAGTAGATATGATCAATATATTGATGTCCACCATTGATACTACTCCATCTCACGTGATGATCGGACATGGTTTAGTTGATTTGGATCACGTGATCACTTAGAGGATTAGAGGGATATCTTTCTAAGTGGGAGTTCTTAAGTAATATGATTAATTGAACTTAAATTTATCATGAACTTAGTACCTGATAGTATCTTGCTTGTCTATGTTTGATTGTAGATAGATGGCTCTTGCTATTGTTCCGTTGAATTTTAATGCGTTCCTTGAGAAAGCAAAGTTGAAAGATGATGGTAGCAATTACACGGACTGGGTCCGTAACTTGAGGATTATCCTCATTGCTGCACAGAAGAATTACGTCCTGGAAGCACTGCTAAGTGCCAAGCCTGCTGCAGGAGCAACACCAGATGTTATGAACGTCTGGCAGAGAAAAGCTGATGACTACTCGATAGTTCAGTGTGCCATGCTTTACGGCTTAGAACCGGGTCTTCAACGACGTTTTGAACGTCATGGAGCATATGAGATGTTCCAGGAGTTGAAGTTAATATTTCAAGCAAATGCCCGGATTGAGAGATATGAAGTCTCCAATAAATTCTATAGCTGCAAGATGGAGGAGAATAGTTCTGTCAGTGAACATATACTAGAAATGTCTGGGTATCATAATCACTTGACTCAACTAGGGGTTAATCTTCCTGTTGATAGTGTCATTGACAGAGT
The DNA here is from genome assembly GCF_003073215.2 of Triticum urartu. Lineage (NCBI taxonomy): Eukaryota > Viridiplantae > Streptophyta > Magnoliopsida > Poales > Poaceae > Triticum > Triticum urartu. The sequence goes on from NC_053028.1 coordinate 267,096,201, forward strand.
TCTTCAATCACTGCCACCAAGCTACAAAAGCTTCGTGATGAACTATAATATGCAAGGGATGAATAAGACTATTCCTGAGCTCTTCGCGATGCTAAAAGCCGCGGAGGTAGAAATCAAGAAGGTGAAGGAAATATGCCCTAGAGGCAATAATAAAGTTATTATTTATTTCCTTATATCATGATAAATGTTTATTATTCATGCTAGAATTGTATTAACCGGAAACATAATACTTGTGTGAATACATAGACAACAAAGTGTCACCAGTATGCCTCTACTTGACTAGCTCGTTAATCAAAGATGGTTATGTTTCCTAAGCATGAACAAAGAGTTGTTATTTGATTAACGGGATCACATCAATAGGTGAATGATCTGATTGACATGACCCATTCCATTAGCTTAGCACCCGATCGTTTAGTATGTTGCTATTGCTTTCTTCATGACTTATACATGTTCCTATGACTATGAGATTATGCAACTCCCGTTTACCGGAGGAACACTTTGTGTGCTACCAAATGTCACAACGTAATTGGGTGATTATAAAGGTGCTCTACAGGTGTCTCCGAAGGTACTTGTTGGGTTGGCGTATTTCAAGATTAGGATTTGTCACTCCGAATGTTGGAGAGGTATCTCTGGGCCCTCTCGGTAATGCACATCACTTAAGCCTTGCAAGCATTGCAACTAATGAGTTAGTTGCGGGATGATGTATTACGGAACGAGTAAAGAGACTTGCCGGTAACAAGATTGAACTAGGTATAGGATACCGACGATCGAATCTCGGGCAAGTAACATACCGATGACAAAGGGAACAACGTATGTTGTTATGCGGTCTGACCGATAAAGATCTTCGTAGAATATGTAGGAGCCAATATGGGCATCCAGGTCCCGCTATTGGTTATTGATCGGAGACGTGTCTTGGTCATGTCTACATTGTTCTCGAACCGTAGGGTCCGCACGCTTAAGGTTTTGATGACAGTTATATTATGAGTTTATGAGTTTTGATGTACCGAAGGAGTTCGGAGTCCCGGATGAGACCGGGGACATGACTAGGAGTCTCGAAATGGTCGAGACGTAAAGATCAATATATTGGACGACTATATTCGGACATCGGAAAGGTTCCGAGTGATTCGGGTATTTTTCGGAGTACCGGGTAGTTACCGGAGAAGCAATGGGCCTTGATGGGCCTTAGTGGGAAGAGGAGAAAGGGCCAAGGGGCTGCTGCGCCCCCCTCCCCTCTGGTCCGAATTGGACTAGGGAAAAGGGGGCCGGCCACCTTTCCTTCTCCTCCACTTCCTTCTCCCTTCCTCCCCTCTTGGTGGACTCCTACTAGGACTTGGAGTCCTAGTAGGACTCCACATCCTGGCCGCACCAATTGCCTTTGCCGGCCTCCTCCTCCTCCATCCTTTATATACTAAGGCAAGGGGCACCCCATGGACACAAGTTGATCTTCGTGATCATTCCTTAGCCGTGTGCAGTGCCCCCCTCCACCATATTCCACCTCGGTCATATTGTAGCGGTGCTTAGGCGAAGCCCTGCGACGGTAGAACATCAAGACCGTCACCACGCCGTTGTGCTGACGGAACTCCTCCCCGACGCTTTGCTGGATCAGAGCCCGGGGATCGTCATCGAGCTGAACGTGTGCCAGGAACTCGGAGGTGCCGGAGTAACGGTGCTTGGATCGGTCGGATCGTGAAGACGTACGACTACATCAACCGCGTTGTCACAACGCTTCTGCTGTCGGTCTACAAGGGTACGTAGATCACACTCTCCCCTCTCGTTGCTATGCATCACCATGATCTTGCGTGTGCGTAGGATTTTTTTTGAAATTACTACGTTCCCCAACAGAAGGAGCATCAAGTGTTGATGGTCAATAAGACCACCAGTTTCTATAAAAAGGGCAAAGGGAAGAAGAAAGGGAACTTCAAGAAGAACAACAAACAAGTTGCTGCTGAGGAGAAGAAACCCAAGTCTGGACCTAAGCCTGAGACTGAGTGCTTCTACTGCAAGCAGACTGGTCACTGGAAGCGGAACTGCCCCTAGTATTTGGCGGATAAGAAGGATGGCAAAGTGAACAAAGGTATATGTGATATACATGTTATTGAGGTGTACCTTACTAATGCTCGCAGTAGCACCTGGGTATTTGATACTGGTTCTGTTGCTAACATGTGCAACTCGAAACAGGGGCTACGGATTAAGCGAAGATTGGCTAAGGACGAGGTGACGATGCGCGTGGGAAATGGTTCCAAAGTCGATGTGATCGTGGTCGGCATGCTACCTCTACATCTACCTTCGGGATTAATATTAGACCTAAATAATTGTTATTTGGTGCCAGCGTTGAGCATGAACATTATATCTGGATCTTGTTTGATGCGAGACGGTTATTCATTTAAATCAGAGAATAATGGTTGTTCTATTTATATGAATAATATCTTTTATGGTCATGCACCCTTGAAGAGTGGTCTATTTTTGATGAATCTCGATAGTAGTGATACACATATTCATAATGTTGAAATCAAAAGATGCAGAATTGATAATGATAGTGCAACTTATTTGTGGCACTGCCGTTTAGGTCATATCGGTGTAAAGCGCATGAAGAAACTCCATACTGATGGACTTTTGGAACCACTTGATTATGAATCACTTGGTACTTGCGAACCGTGCCTCATGGGTAAGATGACTAAAACACTGTTCTCCGGTACTATGGAGAGAGCAACGGATTTGTTGGAAATCATACATACAGATGTATGTGGTCCAATGAATGTTGAGGCTCGTGGCGGATATCATTATTTTCTCACCTTCACAGATGATTTAAGCAGATATGGGTATATCTACTTAATGAAACATAAGTCTGAAACATTTGAAAAGTTCAAAGAATTTCAGAGTGAAGTTGAAAATCATCGTAACAAGAAAATAAAGTTTCTACGATCTGATCGTGGAGGAGAATATTTGAGTTACGAGTTTGGTCTACATTTGAAACAATGCGGAATAGTTTCGCAACTCACGCCACCCGGAACACCATAGCGTAATGGTGTGTCCGAACGTCGTAATCGTACTTTATTAGATATGATGCGATCTATGATGTCTCTTACTGATTTACCGCTATCATTTTGGGGTTATGCTTTAGAGAAAGCTGCATTCACGTTAAATAGGACACCATCGAAATCCGTTGAGACGACGCCTTATGAACTGTGGTTTGGCAAGAAACCAAAGTTGTCGTTTCTGAAAGTTCGGGGCTGCGATGCTTATGTGAAAAAGCTTCAACCTGATAAGCTCGAACCCAAATCGGAGAAATGTGTCTTCATAGGATACCCAAAGGAGACTGTTGGGTACACCTTCTATCACAGATCCGAAGGAAAAACTTTTGTTGCTAAATTCGGAGTTTTTCTAGAGAAGGAGTTTCTCTCGAAAGAAGTGAGTGGGAGAAAAGTAGAACTTGATGAGGTAACTGTACCTGCTCCCTTATTGGAAAGTAGTACATCACAGAAACCGGTTTCTGTGACACCTACACCAATTAGTGAGGAAGCTAATGATAATGATCATGAAACTTCAGATCAAGTTACTACCGAACCTCGTAGATCAACCAGAGTAAGATCCGCACCAGAGTGGTACGGTAATCCTGTTCTGGAAGTCATGCTACTAGATCATGATGAACCTATGAACTATGAAGAAGCGATGGTGAGCCCAGATTCCACAAAATGGCTAGAAGCCATGAAATCTGAGATGGGATCCATGTATGAGAACAAAGTGTGGACTTTGGTTGACTTGCCTGTTGATCGGCAAGCAATTGAGAATAAATGGATCTTCAAGAAGAAGACTGACGCTGACGGTAATGTTACTGTCTACAAAGCTCAACTTGTTGCGAAAGGTTTTCGACAAGTTCAAGGGATTGACTACGATGAGACCTTCTCACCCGTAGCGATGCTTAAGTATGTCCGAATCATGTTAGCAATTGCCGCATTTTATGATTATGAAATTTGGCAAATGGATGCCAAAACTGCATTCCTGAATGGATTTCTGGAAGAAGAGTTGTATATGATGCAACTAGAAGGTTTTGTCGATCCAAAGGGAGCTAACAAAGTGTGCAAGCTCCAGTGATCCATTTATGGACTGGTGCAAGCCTCTCGGAGTTGGAATAAACGCTTTGATAGTGTGATCAAAGCATTTGGTTTTATACAGACTTTTGGAGAAGCCTGTATTTACAAGAAAGTGAGTGGGAGCTCTGTAGCATTTCTGATATTATATGTGGATGACATATTATTGATTGGAAATAATATAGAATTTCTAGATAGCATAAAGGGATACTTGAATAAGAGTTTTTCAATGAAAGACCTCGGTGAAGCTGCTTACATATTGGGCATTAAGATCTATTGAGATAGATCAAGACGCTTAATTGGACTTTCACAAAGCACATACCTTGACAAAGTTTTGAAGAAGTTCAAAATGGATCAAGCAAAGAAAGGGTTCTTGCCTGTGTTACAAGGTGTGAAGTTGAGTAAGACTCAATGTCCGACCACTGCAGAAGATAGAGAGAAAATGAAAGATGTTCCCTATGCTTCAGCCACAGGCTCTATCATGTATGCAATGCTGTGTACCAGACCTGATGTGTGCCTTGCTATAAGTCTAGCAGGGAGGTACCAAAGTAATCCAGGAGTGGATCACTGGACAACGGTCAAGAACATCCTGAAGTACCTGAAAAGAACTAAGGATATGCTTCTCGTATATGGAGGTGACAAAGAGCTCATCGTAAATGGTTACGTTGATGCAAGCTTTGACACTGATCCAAACGATTCTAAATCGCAAACCGGATACGTGTTTACATTAAACGGTGGAGCTGTCAGTTGGTGCAGTTCTAAACAAAGCGTCGTGGCGGGATCTACATGTGAAGCGGAGTACATAGCTGCTTCGGAAGCAGCAAATGAAGGAGTCTGGATGAAGGAGTTCATATCCGATCTAGGTGTCATACCTAGTGCATCGGGTCCAATGAAAATCTTTTGTGACAATACTGGTGCAATTGCCTTGGCAAAGGAATCCAGATTTCACAAGAGAACCAAGCACATCAAGAGACGCTTCAATTCCATTCAGGATTTAGTCCAAATGGGAGACATAGAAATTTGCAAGATACATACGGATCTGAATGTTGCAGACCCGCTGACTGAGCCTCTTCCATGAGCAAAACGTGATCAGCACCAAGGCTCCATGGGTGTTAGAATCATTACTGTGTAATCTAGATTATTGACTCTAGTGCAAGTGGGAGACCGAAGGAAATATGCCCTAGAGGCAATAATAAAGTTATTATTTATTTCCTTGTATCATGATAAATGTTTATTATTCATGCTAGAATTGTATTAACCGGAAACATAATACATGTGTGAGTACATAGACAAACAGAGTGTCACTAGTATGCCTCTACTTGACTAGCTTGTTGATCAAAGATGGTTATGTTTCCTAACCATAGACATGAGTTGTTATTTGGTTAACGGGATCACATCATTAGGAGAATGATGTGATTGACTTGACCCATTCCATTAGCTTAGCACTTGATCGTTTAGTTTGTTGCTATTGCTTGCTTCATAACTTATATATGTTCCTATGACTATGAGATTATGCAACTCCCGTTTACCAGAGGAACACTTTGTGTGCTACCAAACATCACAACGTAACTGGGTGATTATAAAGGTGCTCTACAGGTGTCTCCGAAGGTATTTGTTGGGTTGGCGTATTTCGAGATTAGGATTTGTCACTCCGATTGTCGGAGAGGTATCTCTGGGCCCTCTCGGTAATGCACATCACTCAAGCCTTGCAAGCATTGCAACTAATAAGTTAGTTGCGGGATGATGTATTATGGAACGAGTAAAGAGACTTGCCGGTAACGAGATTGAACTAGGTATTGAGATACCGACGATCGAATCTCGGGCAAGTAACATACCGATGACAAAAGGAACAACGTATATTGTTATGCGGTCTGACCGATAAAGATCTTCGTAGAATATGTAGGAGCCAATATGAGCATCCAGGTTCCACTATTGGTTATTGACCGGAGACGTGTCTCGGTCATGTCTACATAGTTCTCGAACCCGTAGGGTCCGCACGCTTAAAGTTCGGTGACGATCATAATTAGGGTTTTTGTGTTTTGATGTACCGAAGGTTGTTCGGTGTCCCGGATGTGATCACGGACATGATGAGGAGTCTCGAAATGTTCGAGACATAAATATTGATATATTGGAAGCCTATATTTGGATATCGGAAACGTTCCGGGTGAAATCGGGATTTTACCGGAGTACCGGGGGATTACCGGAACCCCCCGGGGGTTATTGGGCCTACATGGGCCCTAAGGGAGAAGAGGAGGGCCGGCCAGGGCAGGCCGCACGCCCCCTCCCCCCTAGTCCGAATAGGACAAGGGAGGGGGGGGGCACCCCCCTTTCCTCTTTCTCCCTTCCCCCTTCCTTTTCCAACAAGGCAAGAGGGGGGAGTCCTACTCCCGGTGGGACTAGGACTCCTCCAGGCGCACCCCTTGGGCCGGCCGCACCTCCCCCTCTCCCTCTATATACGGGGGCAAGGGGGAACCCCATGACACACAAGTTGATCTTCATGATCGCTCCTTAGCCGTGTGCGGTGCCCCCTTCCACCATATTCCACCTCGGTCATATCGTAGCGGTGCTTAGGCGAAGCCCTGCGTCGGTAGAACATCATCACCGTCATCACGCTGTCGTGCTGACGAAACTCTCCCTCAACACTTTGCTGGATCGGAGCTCGAGGGACGTCACCAAGTTGAACGTGTGCAGAACTCGGAGGTGCCGTACGTTCGGTACTTGGATCGGTCGGATCGGGAAGACGTATGACTACTTCCTCTACGTTGTGTCAACGCTTCCGTTGCCGGTCTACGAGGGTACGTAGACAACACTCTCCCCTCTCGTTGCTATGCATCACCATGATCTTGCGTGTGGGTAGGAATATTTTTAAATTTACTACGTTCCCCAACATGTACAAATATACAAGGTACTACTATTTCCTTTTATGTTTAAATAGCTTTGTGAGTACAATTATGTGAAAATTTTGTGATTCATGGTGCGGAAGCGGGCATCTTTGTTTTCCTGACCAAAAATACTTAGTTTCATGCCTCCATGGCATAATTTAGAGGCACAGTCCAATGAGAGATTCCTACTTAGCTAGCTAATATATAACGTTTGACGGCACTGTCTTGTGTTGTAAATACAAAATATGCTACATGAGCATTACTTTTATTTTGAATTTAATTTTGTGTTTGAGCCTCTTTTACATATTAAGTGTAATATCACAGACTTTCTTCTTTCAGGGTTAACTGGCCATGCAAAAACTGTTGTGAGGCATTAATTGGTACTCCCTCTGTAAAATAATATAAGAGTGTTTAGATCACTATTTTAGTATTCTAAACACTCTTATATTAGTTTACGGAGGGAGTACTATATGTTTTTGGCTTGCTTTTGTTCACTTTTGTCCTTTCCAAAGTGGAATAAGAAAAGAAAGTCAAAACAGGCTCAACCATGACTACTCTGCTCTTGTGATCACCAATTTCTGCTCCATTGCGCACAAGAAAGTAGTGACTATTTATTTGCTTAAACAATATGTCCAGCGCTGCCTGTCCTGCTAATATCCTTTATGGATGTATCGCACAAATTTCAGTTATTGGATGAAATGTAGGTTCTCTACTCAGAGCTTGGTCCAATGGTCAATGCAGCTCTATGTTGTGATATCTTGCTATTGGGCTCTTTTTTCGTTACTTAAAATGGTCAGATATCTCTGATGTTAAATTCGTGGTTGATTGCTTATATCCAAAATAACTATGTTAGTACACTGAAGCCAATTTCTACATTGTTAGTGAAGTTGGCTAAATTTAGTCCAACATTTCCAGTATGTATCTTCTTCTGCTATCAATGTTAATTCTGCCATAAGCATATTACTCTCCTACCATTTTTTTTCTTTCGATGAAAAACACAGACACTTGTTTAGTTTTTTACTACATAGAAAAAGATAAGTTCAATTTGGTTTCTAATCTTCATGTCGGCCTTTGCCTAAGCAAAAAAAGGTAACCAGTTTATATTGTAATATGGTTTTTAGTTTCTCTTTGATTCAACCTTTTTTTGTTGTCTAACTGTTAGATTGTCTGGAACATCTCGGAACAACCTTTCGTGTCCCCGATATTATCTCGTTTCCTGAACAATATTATTTTATTTGCTTTATCTGCCACCATGAATTCCTAGAGTTCCTTTCTCTCCTTCCAATTGACATTCTTAGATGTGATTCTATTAGAAATTTTGTGCCATGACAGAAGTAATGGTTGATTGCTCTGGTTTAGCCTTTATGTCAGTTGTTGCTGAGGGTCCAGTTTCTCATTTTTCAGAATTTGTAGTAGCAGGGATGTGTATAATATGGACAACTGAACTGGTGTTTAGGGGTTTCAGTGCAGGACAACTACTTGCTCGATTAGTTAGATCAACTGGTGTTTGGAGATTTCAGTGCGAGTGATGTTCCAGTTTCGATTGCAGGGCTTCGAGATGCACCATGAGGATTGAAACAAGTCTTATATAGGGCTGCTAAATTATTATTCTTTTGGTCTTTTCTGAATTTAGTTAGCATAAATACTTCCAGAATACCTCTTATAATATGGAAGTCTGTTGGTAACAACACTGATTTTTCCAATTTGTGGAAAATGCTTCATTTTTGCAGGTAAAAGAAGGAAGATAACATTGGAGAAAAATGCAGCAGGACGGATTCTCTAAGCTTTCTCAAATGTTTGAACAATTAGAAGATAGTTACAATCATTTTTCTCTTGCCTTATTACATCTTGATGTTAATAGGCTTTGGAAGGTACTATGCGCCCCGTTCAAGGTTTACAGAATTTGCACCATCCTATTACAGTTTGTTCTGATGACATAATTGACCAGTTCTTCCTTGAGTAAATTAATATTGTGGATGCTACTCCTTTGTGCATTGTTACATAGAGTTATATAATTGTGAAGGTGTGTACCCATCAACATATAATTCCCATGATCCTATTACAGTTTGTTCTGACGACAATATTGATCAGCTCTTACTTGAGTAAATTGTGCAGCTCTTCCTTGAGTAAATTAGTATTGCAGTTACTAAGCCTTTGTGCATTTCGATACAACTCTACTAAAATACTACTTTCTTATGCCCATTTTAAACCGAGACCTGACTTTACATCATTTCTATTCTCATCCATTCTCCTGAATTTTAGTCCGCTTCAGCAATGCTATGACCTAACACTTCATGTATATATATGAAAAAATGACCGCAATTTTGTTGTTGTGATTTGGTCAATCCTCGGCATTTCAATTCCTACCAATCTCTCCTTTGTTTGGCAAGTGATGCCACCCGAAGGGCTGCAAGCCCAAGACAACATCGGTAATATCCTTCGCATATTTGGAAGGCGCGGAACAATACCGTTTCAACTTAGTCAGGTGCTGGCCCAAGGATGTTATTTCTCGCTGATGTTTTATTTAATTATTTTGAAATGAGGCAAAAGACTTCCATTTTCATTGGCTTAGAAGATAGTGAGAATTGCCTGGTTAATTGAGGAAAACTGGGCTAAAACCAATACAACTCAACCCACACAACATGGGTACCACCGGCCAACCTGGCCACATGCTAACAGATGGCTACACACGCGAACAATTGACAACTGCGACTTTGAAGACAAGCTTCGCAAGGGAAATATGCAGGATTTGCGCTGATCATGCAATCCGCAAATGACCACCGAGTGTCTATCATCATCACCACCTGAACTCCCTCAGAAATCAACGCCCCCGAAACGGCCGCCTTGGCGAACCACATCGTTCACATGAATTGTAGACAACTTTGTTGCTGATGTGAATATCTCTGGATGTGATGTCCGTCATTCACATCTTATAGAATATATAACTCTGTGCTACCAAATTAGAATTTGTATATACATCTCATTATAGACAACAAAATATACCATGTTTTTCCCACTAAAGAGGATTAGATTTGTTACATATATTTTGTTTCAAACAGAACTCTATGTTACCAAATTTAATTGTGTATATACATCTGATTGTTGATAACAAGCCCTGTTTTTTTTCATATAAGAAAGATTACATTTGTTGTCATATGTGCGTACCCGTAACTATATCAACTAAACCATGGATTTCTTTTCATCGCTAACATGGAATCAGCAGGTCTCTGCGCCATTTGGCGCAACAGATGGTTTAGTTGAAGGTTCTTGCAGCATGAAACTATTTTCATCGACAAGATGTCTTCAGCGGGTCTCTGCGCCATTTGGCGCAACGGGTCAACTAGTATATATAATAAACGGGTTGTGTCGTGCCGACACTCGTACCCAGCCTCACGGCCGAGGCACATCACTATACGGGTCACGTGCCGGCACAACTTGATTATAAACATGTTGTGTCAGGCAGCAGGCTATTGGGCCACCATGCCAGGACCGGCCCATTTGGCCACCTTTGCCCACGAACAGCAAGGAAATTACACATAAGCCATGAGGTCCATTCAAAATTTAGTTTTGAGTATGGGCATGCATTTACATTTTTTTAAGGAACTCGCGTTGGTTCATTCATATTTAAAGTTTGAGTGCACATGTACTCATGATTCGGGGGATTTGTGCAGGAACTCGCGTTGGTTCATTCATATTTAAAGTTTGAGTGCACATGTACTCATGATTCGGGGGATTTGTGCAGCGAGGCATACGATGAGGATCAAGGACGGGATTCACACCAGGGATTTACCCAAGATCACACCTTTTGTCTTAGAGATGACACCCTACTACTGTTGTATGCTTAAATCAAGACTCGTACGAGGATTTCACCATACGGTCATCCCTATGGACACTATACCAACTCTCCAAGCACCAAGTGGACCGATGAGAAGAGTGCGTGCAAGAGCTATCGAAACCAAGATTAACTCTCTCCTCATTGAGCTTCCCTTTGATTCATTCGAGACATGACTAGTACCTCAAGCGGAGACACTTTGCATACCCAGGTACCAAGAAAGCAGCCATGAAGAAGCTAAGGACCGAGGACAAGTTTAGATGAAAGCAGAGCAAGGAGGGGAAGATGGAGACAGTTGGCGCCTGAAGATAGTCGGACGTCCAAACTCCAACGCGGACGCGCCGGACAAAGCCAGGCATCGCAACTCTCTGGACAAGTGTCCGGGCTAATCATCTGGGTGATGGACGGATCATTCGGACAGGATCCCGGATCATCTGGGCAACAGCCGAACGTCTGGACATCGTCCTAGACGATTCAATGATGGCACCAGAAGGCACCCTTAGGCTTCGCGTGATGCTGGACGATCCGGCTACCACCCTGGACGTCCGGGAATCCCTAGAGGCCATGACTCAGTCGGACCATCCAGGTAGCTAGCCGGATCATCTGGATGATGCTCGGGGTCATCCAATTAAATTACTAGGTACTTTCGTTTCTTGGTAATGATTCTAATGTTCATGAGAATATGATGTTGCCTAAATTGGATACATTTGTTTTGCTTACGATTGAATGGTCTAGCAAGGACAAGAATGATGAACATTGGAGCATGATTAAGCATGGGGATGATTGCGTGCGCAAGGGGAACAAGAATAGAGTTTCTAGTGGAGTTTTCAATACTTTGAAGACACCATGATGACATACAAGGACATGGACAAAATATAGAAGACAACCTTTCATAAATTTCATCCATAGCTTAATATAGGCGTTGTGCCACCTTATTTTTTGGTCAGGCCCATGTAATTTTGAAATCATACTTCATAGATTATTTTTAGAGTCCGTATGGTAGGGGAAATGACTCATAAGGTGTCTTAGTCCCCCTTGGCAAGGGTGGATGAGATCCCCTTTATTTCCCCCTGTAAATACAACCCTTAAGGCACCGATTAGACTTGGGTTTTGTTTAGTTAAAGTTCGCCATAGTTGTAACTCACGTCCTTCATTTGTGTTCAACGACCAGACCAAGACATCACAGAACCCCATTTGATTAGTAAAGCTTGCCTCTTAAATTCGCAATACTTAGATTGCAATCTCAGTTTCTTTCTTGTTCTTCGTTTGCGTGCAGGATATAAACCCTCGTGGTCAGGTTGATCGTGCTCCAGCGTGGTCAATAACCTTTCAGAGTTGGTTTAGTGATTGCTAAGGCACGGCGTCTTTGCACGTTTGTAGTCGAATCGTCAAAGTCTACTCCACCAAAAACAATAGCTACCTCTCATCGAAGCATCGGGACACCTTCGCCTCTATCAAGGTACCTACCCGGACATCTGGCCTTGCCTGCATGCAAATCGGCCCAAGTGTCCATGTACTCTTTTCCTTCGTCCCCATTTGCACTTAGACTATAAATAGACGACCCCTCCTTTCTATTATGGTTAGCAACGCATATTATTAGATCTTGAGAGAGCTTTGTTCATCTACCCCTCTACTAGGAGATCTAGAACCTCCTTTGGAGAAGATCCCCTAGTGGATACACTACAAAAAAATACACTTCCATGATGATACATGTTTGTCACAGTAGGTCATATTTTCTGTCATGCATGTACATCCATGACGGTTTTATGACAGAATCAAGATAGTCATACCTGTGTTGTCGTAGAAGTGTTCCATGACATTACCAAAATTATCATCACGGAAGTGTCCACTTTCATGACGATAAATCGCGTGTCATGGAAGTGTTTTCGTCAAGGGTAACTGACATGTGACATCCACCGTAACAGGTCGTCATTAAGCTATCGGGTCCGGTTTTGGATCCGATAACCCGTTAACAGCCCGGACCAATGGGGATTTTCCACGTGTAAAATTCTCATTGGCCAGAGGAAACACATGTTGGCTCACCGTTGGGACAGATGTCATCCACTCATTAGACATGAGGCACCTATGATACGCCGACACGTGGCACGGCCCAACAGAGGCCCATTCCGGTGAAAAGGCTATCTCGTTTGACTTGGTCAAAAGGTAACAGGCCGGCCCACGGAAAGCTTGTTAACGGCCTGTTCGTATATAGCCCATTTATGGCCCACTAACTCCCGGCCCGTTACGGCCTATCAGAATTAAGCCCAGTAGCTTCATTTGGGCCGTCCAATATTATTCCAGCCCGTTGTAACTTCCGACCCATGTATGGCCCATGATGTCTTTTGGCCCATATGAGGCCCTTTGTAACTCTGGGAACATTAAAGGCCCGAGATGAAACTGGCCCATAATGAACAGTGTATCGCTTTATACCCATTAACGGCCCATTATTCCGTCGGCCGCTTTCTAGCCTGTGTTAACTTTCGGCCTTCTAAGGGCCCATTTATTCTTGGGCTCATTTCTAGAATTCAGTTAGTTACGGTCCGTTAATGGCTTGTTCCGTTTGTGGGCCAAATTCAGCCCGTGGTTACATTCGGCCCGTTTGTGGCCCGTTAACCCGTTGGGCTGTTTTCATAGCATTATCAAATATGGCCCGTTATGGTCCATGAATAGTACAACCCATGTTTGGAGAAATGATTATACGCCCCGTAGAAGGCCCATGGATCCTACGGCCCGTATAAGACCAATGGATCCTACGGCCCATAGAAGGCCCATGGATCATATGGCCCGTAGAAAGTCCATGGATCCTACGGCCCGTAGAAGGCCCATGGATCCTACGGCCCGCAGGAGGCCCATGGTTACAACAGTCCGTGTGTTGCCATGATTATTGTGGCCTAGTTACCAAAAATAGGTTATTGCGGCCACTAGAAAAATGCGGAAAAAGAACTGTAGTGACTACAAGCAAACAACTAAACAAGACAATAAGGAAATAAATAAGCAAGCAACTAACGCTAGCCTATTATAGCTATTACACATATTACATCCACTGGGCATCAAAGTTCGCCATCAGTGCAAATATAGGGAACAAAGCAGCATATTACATACACTGGCCATCTAAATTGGCCACCAGCAAATAAACGCAGCAGTAAAACAAGTCCATAACTGAAACAACTTCAGAAGAGCTCAAGAAACGTTATCCCGAGTATCCACTATGCT